>NW_026800034.1:300000-509333 GCF_032191835.1 Heteronotia binoei
GAGTGCTTAAGTTTTCGTTTTATGTGCTTTTCAGCTGGGCTGGGCTAAGCGCAGTCCCAGCCTTGTGTTCTTGTGGAGACTGTTTATTTTTTCATTGTCTTATCTGATTTATTGCCTCCTCTGCTTTTATTGCCTTTGGCTACCCCATGTTCAGCTTAACTTTAGTATATGCTGGCCCGGGTGTCTGGAACATTCTGAAGAAATTTGTCTTAATTTTTAAAACCTTGCTAAAACTTTGAACCCAGTGGCACCTTTAAGACCAACAACGTTTAATTCAAGGTATATTTTTTCATGTGCAAGCATACTTATTCAACTCATTTCCAGATTACAGAAGTCATTTTCACTTGAGAAAATGGGTGTTAAACTAACCTATTTTTATTTGCTAGCATTGTTTAGCTGAGTTAATTATCTTGCTCTCCTTCCCCCCCCCTTAAGATATAGCAGGTTTTTTTTTATCACAACAAACACACCAAACAAACCAATCCTATAACAACTGGGGGGAGGGATTTTCCAGGTAAAGATCAGATAGTTTGACAGGAATTGTATTTTTTGTGAAAAAGAAGCAATATAGTTTATTGCATTATGAATATGTTGGTTCTAGATGACATTTAAACATATTTTTGAGCAATGTTTCCTCTAAGCTGAGTTAGTGTGAGCTAGTTCAGTTTTTAGTCTCCAGCTCACACATTTTTGTCTTAGCTCAGGAAAAATGGCCCCACATGAAACTAATTTATGCAGGAGCTCATGACTTCAATGCCAGTAGCTCACAAAGTAGATTTTTTGCTCACATGACCCCACAGCTTAGAGGGAACATTGCTTCTGAGTCTCAGGTGTTCTAAATGCAGTACTGCAGATATTGCTTCGATATTGTGTTCTTTTCTAATCCCACTAAATGGAAAGACGAATAACTGATACTTGAAAGTATTTCCTGGAATTATGGCATATCTCCAGATTACAAAGTCAATTTCTACTGGAGAAAATGGATGCTTTGGAGGGTGGCCTTTGGGAGCATTGTAATCCCCTGAGTTCTGTGTCCTCCCCAGGCTCCACCTCCAAGTCTCCAGGAATACCCCAACCTGGAGCTGGCAACCCTACTCCTGCCTCTGGTCAGTGACAGGTCCTGGCAACCCTAGAGCTATTCTATTACATGATGGTAACCAGAGCTGCTTATTAGGATTTTTGGTAGGGGTGATATATGCAAACCTCCACTCCCAATTGCTAGACATAGAGGAGGACATAATATGCTCTAGTGTGCATATAAGAATTTTCTCTGGTGTGAATTATCTTAAGCTTCCAAATTGCCAAGTTCCTGAAGCATAAAGAGCTACAAATTCTTTTTTGTGGCAAAGGGAATGCAACTGAGAAATACCTGACCACAGAATTACCAGAGGTATGATAGAGCTACTTAGCCTTGTAATTGTGTTTGACCTGAGAAGACAGCAGTAACTAAGTCTTACTAGGTTGGGAATGGCTTCCACTGTTTAAGGGGGAAGCCCATATCTGTTTTGAATTAAGTGACATTATTTAGCAAGCTTTCATCCAAATTTGTCAATTAGAATCTTATCATTTGAATTGAGTCTAGCACTAAAGTCTCTCTCCCCCCCCCCCTTTAGAATCAGGTGTGCTGGAGTATCTAATAAAAGTTCTTCAATAAAAAATTCAGATTAATTACAGCACCTTGCTATATCTGATCATTTTTGCTGGGGAGGGATATATACATTTAGTATTAGAAGAGACCCCATTTTGAAGTGTAGGAGGATAGCCATTGCCCATGGGTTTGAATTTTTTAGATGGACACATTCAATTTAAGTGATGTAGAAATTAGGATTCCTAAACCCCCGTGAAGGGTTTTAGAGGTGGGGTTTGATGCAGTGTGCTGGAAGTGATATAGAGGAGTGAAGCTCAGGAAGTGACATCACTTGACCTTTGACTTGGAAGTGATGTCACTTCCTTGCTCCTGGCTCCACCCCCAAAGTCTCCTGGCTCCACCCCCAAAGTCCCCAGATATTTCTTAAATTGGACTTGGCAACCCTACACAGACAATCACTCAAATCCTGTTTTGCCTTGACAGATGCTGGTTTTGTTGCCTTCTCTTTCTAGCCAGGATTGCACAGAATAAACCAAGATTAAGCCAGGATGTCTATATCAAGATGTTACATGAAACCATAGTTTAAAATCCTGGCTTCAGATCCTGGTTTGATAGACTACAACTAACCATAGTTAGTGAAGAGGACTGCATTCAGTCATATTAACCATCGTTAGTGTGATTAAAGTACAGGTCTAGGGTTGCTGGGTCTGGGTTGGGAAGATCTTGGAGCCTGGGGAGGATGGAGTTTGGGGAAGGGACTAGATTTGGCAGGGATGTCATGTAGATTCTGCCTTTCAGAACTGCCACTTTCTTCAGGGGAACTAATCCCTGTAATCTGGAGATCAGTTTTAATTCCTAGAGAACTTCAGGTACCACCTGGAGGCTGGCAACCTTACGTGAACCAAACCAGTAATTTATAGATTAAACATGGGACCTTGACTTGCACCAAGAAACAACTGGAATCCAGTACAGAAACAGTTATGTGTTAGGATTGCCAGCCTCCAGATGGGACCTGGAGTCTCCTGCTTTTACAAAGAGATCAGCTCCCTTGGAGAAAATGGCTGTTTTGAAGAGAGGACTCTAGGGCATTGTACCATACTGAGGCCTCTCCCCTCCTGAAACCCTGCCCTCTCCCAGATCTATCCCCAAAGTCTCCATGTATTTGCCAACACAGATCTGACAACCCTAAGATTTTCTGAACAGCTGTATTTTGTAGCATATAAGATTCTGAATGCCCTTTGAGAAGACTTCAGCAAGCAGAGCAGTTGTATTCCAGCTTGTTAGCAAGGTCCAACATTATTAAGATTTTTACATGGTTTATTTTTACAAACTTTATAGCTGTTGGAGATTACACAAAACATTGGCAGGGATTATAAAGTAACCTCCTACAACAGTAATTTACTGATCTCCTAACCAGAACGTGTGCTCTGTCACTAAAATTGACTTTATATCAGAGGTCTGGAGACTAGCAGATGTTGCAATGATTTTTTTTAAAGGGTCCATCTAGGAAATTAAGGTACATTTACCCTAATGTTTGTTCTACGTGAACAAGTAGTAACTGTAGTTAAAGACAGAACATTGAAGAACAAAGCCTACTGAGGGGAAATCAGCATGGCTTCTGCAGAGGGAAATTCTATTTCACTAGACTTGAAGTTACAGTGGAGGACCTGTGAGGTACAGAAAGAGTCAGATCGAGGACTTCCGGGATCGGAAAATGGCGAGCTGAGCTGCTTTCCTTAATGGGGGCAGGCTGGAACTTCTGTTCGGGGTAGTAAAAGGCAAACTAATGCCTTCTGCCTACTTTTCTTAGCTAGAGAATTGTCCAAGATATGCACAGATACTTTGAGGAGACTTGCCTTGGCTGAAAGGGAGTCCCGGAGGGAGCTCCTTTGAGGCTTTGAGGGATCTCTGGGGAGAAGCATATTCATCATCTACAGAAGTTTCCAGAGTCATTTATTTGACTTAAGCTCGACAGGATCCGAGTCTTCTTTTACAACTTTAAACATCTAATCTACAAAAGACTGATGTTGATTTGGACAAACTACAAAAAAATGGTATTGATTGCTATCTTTTCACTCCGGGACTAACTAAAGCTAAACAAAACAAAATTAAAAGGTGGGAGTTGGATATAATGGAAGCCTGAAAGGAGGAGAAAAAGAGGGGCTAAATTTGAACTTTGTAAATCTTAAAGACAGTGCTAAAAAGAGAAAGGAATTTATTGTTTAGTCTATCTGCGGTTGAGCTGAATAATAAATATGATCGTTTTCAAATGCAACAAATAAAGAGTTTGGTGGAAAGTGATATTAAAACTGAAGGAATAAGACGAGAACAAACAGAAAAGGAAAAAGTTCTGCTTGGAGATAATGAAAAATTAATTTCAAAAATGTATAAGTTACTTTTAAAATGGTCTACGGAAGATGAAGTAGTGAAATCTCATATGGTTAAGTGGACAATTAATGTAAATAAAGAAATACAGATGGATACATGGGAATATTTGTGGAAGAACTCTATGAAAATTCTCAACATGTCAGAGTATCAAAGAAAATTGTTTTAAGATGATGTATAGATGGTTTATGACTCCTAAAAGTTGGCAAAGATGAATAATAAGATGCCAGACAGATGTTGGAAATGTAAAAAACATGAAGGTTCTTTCTACCATATGTGGTGGACTTGTGAAAGAGCGAAAATGTATTGGCAGATGATTCAACAAGAGATTTCTAAGATCTTGGGATACAAATTTAACAAAGTTGCAGAGACTTTTCTGTTGGGATTACAAATGGAAACATTTCTAAAAGAAGATAGGACCTTAATCTGGTACTTGCTCTCAGCTGCTAGGATACTGTATGCGCAGTTGTGGAAGCAAGAAAAAATACCAGAGAAATGGGATTGGATTGTAAAAGTTATGACATGGAGTGAAATGGACAAGTTAACAAGAACCTTAAGAACCCTATGATTTAGAAGTATTTAAGATGGAGTGGAAAAAGTTCAGAAGATAAGTAGAAAAAGAGTGGAAAATAAAAGGACATTGGACAATTTTTGATAATGACTAAGTATAAGAGGGAGGAGGATATGAATTTTGATTCTTATTAATTAAGGGTACCTTTAATACTAATATTTTAAGTATAGTACACTGGCGGGGGTCAAGTAATGGGGGGAAGGGTGGGTAGAAAGTAATATATGGGATAGAAGAAAAAAGTAGTTATTAATGATGTAAGAAATTTAATATACTACCATATGTTACTAATAAAAATTGTTTGAAACAGAAAGAGTCAGATCATCCCACTTCTTCCTTCCTTCTTGCTTTTCTTCTTTGGTTCTCCATCCTTGCTTGCATCCTCTTGCCTTTCATTCTCTCTCTACCATCTACATTCTTGCCTTTTTTCTGTTTCCCCCAGGCAGCCATTGTCCTCACTTACTTACCCACTTTTTTTTTGTTTGCCCTGTCCTTTTAATTTTCTTATTTCACCTTTTCTACTGCTCCACTCTAAAGCTTTATTTTCTTTCCCTCGTATCTTTTATTTTGGCACTCTGCCCACCCACATTCCCCCATCATTGGCTGTTTCCCTGCCTGCTTCCCCTCACATTGGTGCTCTGCCCACAATCTCTTCCCCATTTTTGGAGTTTGCCCACTTCCTCCTCTTCATCAGAATTTGTCTCCTGCTCACCATCAGTGCTGCACTTGCTGGCCTCCCCCCTTCATCAGCACTCTGCGCAGACAATGTTCTTGTTCTGGAGGGATTTAAACTTCCCAGTGTATTTTTTTTACTGTTTTCAGATTTTTCTGCGAACTTTGGGAAGGGGTTTTCCCCAAATTTAGAGAAAGCTCTCAGTTCTGTCAATGTGGTCGTGATCCATGAATATAAATATATATTAGAATACGTGTGAGGGGGGGGGGATTGTGCTGCCCTTCCCATACTTCCCCTAGACTCCTGAACACTGAGAACAAGGCAATGGTTCTGGAGTTTTGCAGGTTCCCTCTCATATACTTGGCTGACTCCAGAGCTGAGAGGAAGATTTGTGGAAGATGATTTAGGCGACATCTCTGGATATGGGCAGGTCTGTGAGAAGGATCCTCACTCATCCACTCATCAGCTCTAGATGCTGAGGGGGATGGCATTAGCAACTCCTTCCTCCCTGTCCACTGCTTAACTGGTAGGTGTGGGGGGCAGCAGTGATGACTTCCACTCTTCTCTGTGCCTGCCTGACCATCCTTCACCTGTTCATGAATCCTTCTGCCTCATTTGCCCCACCACTTGGCAGCAGGGAGGTTCATGGCAGATCCTGGCTTCCCTTCCTGCCAGTCTGACTGACTGAATGTGGGTGGCAGTGGCTTCTTTCTCCTCCCAATCCACTTGTAGTGCCACCATCTCATTGATGGGGGTAGATCTGGCTGCTCTTCATGGCCCACCATTCTCCAGAGATGCATAGGCTTGCCTGGGTCCTCCTCCCCTTGGGCAGTAAATTTATGGTATCTGTGCTTGTGCCCTGTCATATTTTTAAACTTTTCTGCAAACCTGGCAAGTCCCCCAAGTTTGGAGAAGCATCTCCTTTCTGTCACTGTGGCCCTGATCCACAAAGTATCCACAGATGGGGCCACAGTTGAGTGTTACAATATATATAAGATTTGAGAAAGTTAACATAGATGTTTTGCTGGGTTTTCCGTACAGTAGTGCTACTTCCAGAAGCATCTACATAACATTGTCCTCTGTTCATTCTGTTTCCATGTTTTCTCTGGATTTGCTGTGATCTTTTCCAAGCATGTAGATATTATATACCTTAGACAAGGGTCTTCAGTGAAAATTCTTGAATAAACTTAGCAGCTATGGAAGAAGAAGATGGATCCTCTTGTATTTCAAAAACTGGTTAAACAGCAGGAAAGAGTAGGAATACATGAAAGTTTCTTTCAACACAGGGAAGTAAACAGAGGATCTCTGTTGTGGCCAGTGCCACATGGTTCATAAATAATCTGAATCTGGGGATGAGCAGTGTAATGACTAAATTTGCAGATAACCAGATTATTAAGGATGGTGATGGTGAAATGGATTGTAAAGCGCTCCAGGAAGATCTCTCTAAAGTGAGAATGCAACAATGTAGCAAATGAATATACATTACACAATGTATGGGATGGGAGGAATTAAGTATAAACTGGTAGGGTCTGAACTAGCTGGGAAGGAAAATATCTTGGTGTTATGGTGAACAGCTTGATGAAAATGGCCAATATAAAATGGCCAATATTATGATGCCGCTATACATAGATATTTGGTGCAGCTTCATTTGGAGTACAGTGTGTAGTTCCAGTATTTAAAAAAGATATTGCAGAGCTGCAGAATGTACAGAAGAGGGCATGCAGAAGGTAGATAAAGAGAGTTTAATCTTGCTGTACCAATATTAGAACTTGGGGGCACCCAATTTAGTTGAGTAGCGGTAGAGTCCACCCTCTATAGCAGCCATTTTCTCAAGAGGAACTGATCTCTGTCATCTCTAGATCCCACATAGAGGTTGGTAACCATGCCTGCTGACTACAGGAAACCTCTGTATACAGAAGCAACAAATTTCTGAATGCCAATTTAGAGAGCAACAGAAGTGGAAGGCCTTGACCTCTGTGCCCTGTTGGCCCTCCTGTTGCTGGTCACTGTGCCCTGGAAAGATGGGCCACAGGTCTGAGTCAGCGGGACAACTCTTGTGTTCTTACTTCTTGATAATCAGCATGCAAACTAAGAGGGCCTAAAAGGGAAATATTAAAGTTTATTGGCTTAAATTATTCTGGATTGCATGTGGACCTTTAAATCTTTCCATTACAGTACTCCTGTTAATTTCATTTTTGTGTGTTAGTGATTTAACTTTAACAAAAAAAAATCATATATTAAAAAGTAGAAAACAACATTTAGCTTTTGGGGTTTTTGTTTTGTTTTGAAGAAAACAAGAATTGAGGGAAGTGTCATTAAATCCTTTGTTGCACATAGCGAAGGCTCCAGGGTTGGTATATTTGACAGGATGAAAGGATGAACATTTGAACTGTATTCTCTTATTCATGTCGAGAGATAATTGAAAAACAGTTCAAATGCACCAAAGCTTGCTGGGACTCATCTCCAGAGTCCTGTCTTTGAAAACACAGTGGAAATCACAGCCCTAATTTGTAGTAGTTTCTTCAGAAATTTAATTTGTTATTAAGATTGTTATTATAAGGAGCTTATCATTTATTTTAGGTATGCTTGGATCAGGAACCCCCAATCTTTTTCAGCTTGTAGGCATCTTTGAATTCTGACAAAGTGTGGTGGGCACAACCTAGAGTTGTCAGGTCCCATCTTCTCCCCAGTGGGGGGATTTGGAGGCATTCTGGAAGGGGCCATCTCCAATGTGATAACATCATGCAGAGTGATGTCTTCATGTTAGGGACACAGTGCCATCCACACCTGCCCTGCAGGCCTTGAATTTGCATCTTGCAGAGCAGGAGTGTGTGGCCCCCATTTGAAAAGAGCAAGCAGTGTGTGTGGCTTGCAGAGCAGGCACACACAGTGCCCAATCTTTTCAAGCAGGGTTGTGGATGATTGTTGGGGCTTGGCTTCTCCCTGCCAGCCAGCTAGTCAGTGTCTAGTGGGAGCCCCCAAAATCAGAGAGTCTTCTGCTCCCCCCACCTGAGGATTAAACAGCATAAATGAGAATCACAGGTAGGGGTGGTTTAAACAAAGCAACTGCTTCCATGAAAACCAGCCTCAAATCAAAACTCATAACACCACTTAAAGATGTATAACAAATATTTCAATAAAATTCTCTTTACAATCAGTATGAAAATCCTCTTCTCAGGTAGCCTGAGATTTTTTATATATATTTGTAAGAATTGTGTAGCGGTTTTAATACACTGTATATGTTCTTCGATCTTTCATGAAACTTGGAAAAAGCATTTTTTGTGAAACAAGAAATAGAGTACTAACTTGTTGCTACAAAAGCCGTTTCCATGGAAGGCTGAACTTTGAAAGTTGTTGAAGAGATTGCTACAGGTTACACGTAGCTATATATTCCCTACAAAAGAAAATGGATAACTTTCGATAGACATTTAAAGTTTTATGAAAATACTAGGAATAAGGTCTGTTGTGAAGAAAAATACAACGGACTCTAGAAGGAGGCTTTGGGTGAGTGCCTCCCCCACCCTTGTTGTCTTCCCACCCACCCAAGTAAAGGCATTCACTAACCCCTGCACCTCAAGAGGAACTGATCTGTGTCATCTGGAGAGCTGTTATAATTCTGAGCCCTTACCTGGAGATTAGCAGCAGTGGTTCCCTAGAAGGAAATGGCATTGTACTTGTCTGAAATCCCATCCCTCCTCAAACCCCACCATCTCCAGGCCCCACCCCTTAAATCCCCAAGAATTTCCTAACCTGGGGTTGGCAACCCTATCTCCTTCCCTTTATCTGCCCCTCTGAGTTTAACTTTCCATCGCCTTCCCCCTCCCTGCAGCCTCTACATAGGAAAAGCACAGTCTTTCTCCACAGTGTGTGTGTGTGGGGACCAAATCAGCTTGCATCATTCCCCTCTTTCCCCCTTTAATCTGAACAACAACCCTGTGAGACAGGTTAGGCTGGAAGTGTATGACTTGTCCGAAAGCACTCAGTCAGCTTCCACAGCAAGAACCTAGGTCTAGCAGATCCCTCTCTGAAGCCCTAACTCCTATTCCCTCCTCAAATTCTACCACAGACTCTCCAGGGATTTTCCACCAACCTGGAAAGGTATCACTAAAGGCCTCTGGGTGAGCGCCCCCTACCCTTGCTGTCTTTCCACCCACCCAAGTTCACTCCTCCCCCACCTCAAGGGGAGCTGATCGCTGCCATCTGGACTCCAGACAACAGATCTCTCCCGCATCCTGGAGAAAATAACTGATTTGGAGGGTGGACTGTATGGCATTATATTTCCCTGAGGCCTCTCCCTTTCCTGATAAAAGCAGCCTGGGTTGCCTAGCAATAGATTCTGGCTAGCTCTTCTCAGGGGGCAGCCATGGGCTCTAAGGAAACACTCCCTGGCCTCCCTGACTATTTCTGTGGCCCTTGGAAGCTGTGTGTGCTAGGAGGCCTTTTGTGAGGCCACAGTAGCTTTGCAGCCCTTTCTGAAGCTGGTTGACAGAGAGGACACAGAGAAGAGTTGGAGATGTGGCTTTCTCTGAAGTAAGAGTGCTTTTGGCAGTGTGTTCAACATTCCGGGCCTGCAGTAGGCAGGGGCAGGGGAGTCAGCCAACAGGAGACATATTTATTGGGATATTGTTCTAATGTGCCTGGATTGAGATTATTTTATCTCAATTACATTTTCAGTACCATAGATGCTCTAAAATGTCACTTGCAAGTATTTTTAATTTCTTCACAATGATCTGCCTCTACTACCCTTACAGTATGACCACATTCTGTATCAGTTTCCTTTTTACCATTCTTAGGGTCAAGATTCATGCAGTGCTGAGGAATCTTTGATCAGATCCTCTGATTTAGCTGCAAAAAGTCCATCCTATGTGCTCTTGTACTTCTTTAGCATCCCTTGGCTATCCACAGTAGCTTTTTACAATTAAAATATATGTTGGGAGATCCAACCATATACTCCCAACTTCTTGTGAAGTTTTGTGCCTTGAGAATATATACATACATACAAATACACAAAGTCATAACCTGCCTTTTTACCCTTATCAGGGCTCAAAAGATGGCTAAAAGAGTAAAAACATACATAATAAAAGCACATCTTAAAAACCATTAAAACAAACAAAAATCCCTACACTTTGTTATAATAATTGAAACCAGAACTACAACAACAACAACAACAATTTTTATTTATATCCCGCCTTCCCCGCCAAAGCAGGCTCAGGGCGGCTAACAACACAATTCCATACATTAGTTATACAAATGATTACACAAAGACTACATTAACAATTTAATTAAAATCTATTAAAATTCTAAAATTGATAAAAATATGCTGGTGCTATTTACAAAGGCGAATTCCTTAGCAGTTTCCCTCTTGGTCGGTGAAGGCCAATTGAAAGAGGATAGTCTTGCAGGCCCTGCGGAACTGTTCAAGATCCCACAGGGCCCACATTTCCTCTGGAAGTTGGTTCCATAGGCGTGGAGCCATAGTAGAGAAAGCCCGGTCGCGGGTGCTTTGTAGCTTCACCTCTTTCGGCCCAGGAATAGTCAGCATGTTTTTCCCAGCTGACCTCAGCGCTCTCTGGGGTTCATATGGGGAGAGATGGTCCCTAAGGTAGGCAGGTCCATATAGGGCTTTAAAGGTAATAACCAGCACTTTGTAGCGAATCCGGTATACAACTGGCAGCCAGTGCAGTTCGCGCAGCCCCGGCCATATGTGCTCCCACTTTGGGAGCCCCAACAGCAATCTAGCCGCTGTGTTCTGCACCAGTTGCAGTTTCCGGGTTCGGTACAAAGGCAGCCCCATGTAGAGGGCATTATAGTAGTCCAGTCTCGAGGTGACCGTTGCATGAATCACCGTTGCCAGATCCTGACGCTCTAGGAAGGGAGCCAGCTGCCTTGCCCGCCTCAGATGGAAAAAGTCTGACTTGGCAGTGGCTGCTATCTGGGCCTCCATTGATAATGAAGGCTCCAGTAAAACTCCCAGGCTCCTGACCCGGCATGCTGCTTTCAGCGGTGCCCCGTCGAAGACCGGGAGAGATATTTCCCCTCCCCGAGCACCCCGACCTAGGCAAAAGACTTCTGTCTTCGCTGGATTCAGTTTCAGCCCACTCAGCCTTAACCAGGTTGCCATAGCCTGCAGAGCCAGGTCTAAGTTCTCTGGGACTCTGTCAGGCCGGCTGTCCATTAGCAGATAGAGCTGGGTGTCATCTGCATACTGATGGCACCCAAGCCCATATCTCCTGGCAATCTGGGCAAGGGGGTGCATATAGATATTAAATAGCATCGGTGAGAGACCTGCTCCCTGAGGCACCCCACAATTTAGTGTGCGCCTCTGGGACAGCTCGCCCCTGATTGCCACCCTTTGTCCCCGATCCTCAAGGAAGGAGGAGAGCCATTGTAGGGCTGACCCCCTAACCCCTACATCGGTGAGGCAGGGGGTCAGTAGCCGATGGTCGACCGTGTCGAACGCGGCTGACAGGTCTAACAGCATCAGCACCGTCACGCCACCCCGATCCAGATGCCGCTGGAGATCATCTACCAGGGTGACCAGTACTGTCTCCGTCCCATGGCCCGGGTGAAAGCCAGACTGGCAGGGGTCTAGGACGGAAGCGTCATCCAGAAAACCCTGCAACTGCAACGCCACTGCTCTCTCTATGATTTTACCTAAAAACGGTAAATTAGAGACCGGTCGGTAATTTGCCAATTCAGCCGGGTCTGCTGTACTTTTTTTCAGGAGGGGACAGACCAAAGCTTCTTTTAAAGACGTTGGAAAGCGCCCCTCCAGGAGGGATCTATTTATGATGTCCTAAAATATGCACACAAAACTTAAAAACAATTACAACAGGGCAAGAAGGAGGGGATCACTGAGAGAATACCAAAGGAAACAAAAATGTTTTCAGCTGCTGGTGGAAGATGCCAACTGAAGGGTACATGTCCCTAAGAAGAAAGTTCCAGGGTTTGGGTGCCATGACTGAGAAGACCCTCTCCTAGCTCCACCCACCTAATCAAAGAAGGCAGGGCACCCAAAGCAGGGCCTCAGAAGATAATTTCAGTTGTCGGATAGATTCATAAGATTAGCAGCCCTAATATTAATTTATGTCCAAACTTTATCTTAAAAATCTTTGTGATTTTCTGAATATAATAATCCCTTATAAAACCTGTATTTTCTTTACTTTTTCTCTAGAAGAGGTTAATAAATTAAGAACATCTGAAACTGTCAAATTTAACTCAGTCAAACATTTTTTTGTTACAACCGTGTTAGCTACCAGCTTAGGACCAGCTGATTGTGCCTTTTATGACATATGTATATGCCACAACAATTTGTAATTTGTTGGTCCCACTGGTTAGATTAAACATTATCTTTTATTGGTCCAAGTCAGTGGGGTTTTCAAAATAAACTTTTTGAAGTTTAGAGCAAGTGTAAAATCAAAATAAATAAACATGGGTTAAATTATTCCATGTCCTAGTTAGGTTGCTGATCACTAGTGCCCTAAGAACAAAAGGCTGCAAAATCTTGTTGATATAATTAAAAGTTCATTAGGTCCTGCCCAGAGGGGATGGGTTAGTTGTCACATTACCTGGTTTTAAAGTTGGATTGCTAAAGAGAATGCAACCCCACACTGGTTGCTGTCCAAAGCTCAGCAGGATGTGAGTATTGCCTCCTTGTTCACCAGAGTACACTGGAGTAGGTGGGGTTATTTATTTTATTTCATGTCTTTGAATTCTAATGTCATAAGTAAAGGATTGAATTGACTTAAATCCACATGTTTAAATTAGATGAACTGTGGGTTGTGTGATTATAAATTTACAGGCCATGTTTCCATGTGGAGGCTGCTTTATATGTTCCTACTTGGCAGTTATAGCAATGTCGTAAGTAGTTCATTTGTAGCAGCTTGCCACATGGGTACTCACTTTAATTATCCAATTAAAAATGTGGTACAATGAGGACTGCCAAAGCTATATGGCAGATGCTACATGTGAATTATATATCTGATGATGATAACATGTAAATGAATCCTTAGAAGAGGATTATAACTTGTGTAGAAGAAATCTGTTCATGGCCATCTTTCTGTCTTAACTTCTTTGTTGTTCTGGAAGAACACCACGGTAAGAGATTTGAGAAATCTTATATTGTGATGAGATGGAATGGAGTTTTTCTATTTTGAAATAATTGAAAGCAAAACATGAATTAGAGAGCATTGAATAAGCTCAGAGCAGTAGTGAGAGAATATTTTTTTTTAAATCACTAGTGGACTGACAGTGTGACATCACTTTCAGAAAAAACCCTGGTAAAACCTTTTTGTTTCTGGCAATTCCTAGAGAGATGTTATGTCACCTACAGATTTCTCCTGGAAGTGATATCATGCCATTGCTGACAGTGCTCCCTTGATGTCCCTGCCCCACCTTCCCCAGACTCCTACCAGTTGTCAGGCCATGCTGGCAATTCTAGTTTCCAATCACATGTACCAAAGCTAGAAAATACATACATTGTCCTGTTTGCACAGAATGGTAGCTATGTGTATCAAGAGAATCATGAATATCACAATGTCCTTTTATACATGGGTGGATTGCCAAAATCATAACCATTATTAATTTGTGATAGGCAAATTGAACTGTACATGATATGATTACGATGTACCCAGGGGTGTCAAACATGTGGCCCGGGGGCTGAATCGGGCCCCCAAAGGGTTCCTATCAGGCCCCCAAACAACTGGATGTCATCTGCTTCCTTCTCCCTCTCTCTTGATTCCTTCTGTATCACAGCTTGCTTTGCCAGGCTTGCTCATTTACACAGGAACTACAGAGTAAAGCCTCTATTTTCTCCATTGACTGAGGCTTCTCCCTTGAGGAGGAAGGGAGAAGGGAGAGCTTGCTTTTTGCCAGGCTCTTTCAGTTGCACAGCAGGGCTACTGAGCCAAGCCTCTCTTCCTTCTATTGACTGAAGATCCTCCCCCTCCTGGTCCCCTGGGGAAGGAAGGAAAGATCTTTTGACCAGTTCGCCCGATCGCACAAGAAAGATACAAAGAAAGCACCATTAAAACCAACAACTGCTGGTGTATTGATAATGTTTTATTTTAACTTTTTTAAAAAAATCTTTGTGTTAAGTTTGTGTCCTTTATACAGTTTATCTCTCTAGTACCTAGCATTACATTTTATGGCCCGGCCAGGTCTCATTTATGTCTGATCTGGCCCTCACAACAAATTAGTTCGGCACCCCTGATTGCCAGTTCAGAACAGGTCTATATATTTAAATAGGAACAGAAGAAAAACCCCACTTTGGCCCACCATTGCACATGGTATATAACAGCACCTTCTTTATGATGCAGGAATTATTTTTGTTGTGTATGAAAGGTTAACATTTACTATGGGTGGTCATTCTAAGCATTTCCATATATAATATTGTAAAAATAGGTGAACCACTATATCAAAAAAGCATTACTGTGAGTATTTGATAATGCTCTTTCAGCACCTGGTTTATTTTATGAGAGTAACAAAATAATCAGTTTGTAGAGTTACTATAAAAAGAAACATTTATTTTTAACCTGCCTGTTTAAATGCAAATCTTTATTATTCAGTAGGTTCAAAAAAACAAAAACACAGCCTGGAAACTTTAGATATAGTTTTGTGCTTAAAATGCCCCTAGGTGCTCCAGTCCCATGTATAGCATCTGAGTCTTGGTTTATTGTGATTCAGTAAACAGAGGAAGTGGTCTGTCTGTTTGGCTAATAATGACAAACATCTGGCTGTCTAATGTTTCAAAGTCCACTGATCCAAATACATTTTTCTAAAATGTTCTGTCTTCATGTTGCAAGGCTTCCGGTTTGTAAGTTCTCACCCTCTCCCATTACATGTTAAGATTTATTCCTTATGATGTTCTCTTGTAGTGTGGGGAGGGGCAATTTTAGTGACAGGCTGCCATGAACTTGTGAAATTTCTTAAATCGCAGCCATGTGCAAAGATAATAACATCCAAACTGTCAGCCTGGTTAGCAACTCCTCTTATTTTCTACATTGGGTAATGTGTGTTTAATTTTAATTTAGTTCCTCATATATCTGTCATAATAATAAAACCATTCCTACTGTACCATTTCTCTGCCTCACTCACTCTATATAATTAATTCTAAGATTTCTCAAAGATAATTAATTATGATGGTGATTTATATATTTAATTCTAGGGTTCTCCAAGTATAGCTGATGATGCCTCTTAATTTCCTTTTCTACCCCCCCCCCCAAACTAAATTAAATAACTAAATGAAAAATAAATAAATAAATAAATATCAATTGATACCAAGAATGAATCTATAACCTGTAAGAAGTATGTTAAACGTAACCAATTAATTTAGAATTGTAATATAATGTAAAATTTATGTTCAGTCAAGATTCACAGTGAAAGTTAATTAGCAGCAATGAAGGACCTGGGGGTTCCCACCAATGGCGCATTATCAGGAAAGCAGGATGTTTACAGAAGCAACATCACACCAAACCTATGTTTCACTTCAAAGGAAAGTCTATGGCAGCAACCACAAGAACATCTGCAACTCCCCCCCCCCCCAAAAAAAAAATTTAAATCATATAAACTACACACTACGGAAAGATTTCACAAATTACTTAAGAGACACTCTTATTCTGTCGTTATTTAGATCATTCCTCCATTTCCACCTTGAGATTTGCAGCTGTTGGGCACAGTGATCTTGTTCCCACTCGGAGATTGATCTGCAGTAAGCTTTCTCTTCACTGGTCACCTGTTGCACTCCGGTGGTATCAGGATCCCTGACTGTTGCAGGAGCTGTAGCCCGGAATCAATATAAGTCACCCAGTATAATGTGCCATTCTTCCACACCTGTATTTTTGCCGGCACAATCTACTTATATTTTTGATTGACAGATCACAGTTGGGCAGTAATAGGTTTTAGATCTTTGCGTTTAGACAGTGCTTCGGTGAGCAGATCTGGAAAAATGTCAATCTTCTTCGATTTAAAGGAGAAGTAACCTTGAATGCGTGCTTCAGACATTATCTTTGCTTTAACCTGGAGATCTCTAAAGACAGCAATAATATTCCGGGGGCCCTTAGAATTCATTGTCGCACCAATTCTGTAAGCTCTTATAACTACCGGGGAGGTTCCCTCTTTAACTCTCAGTTCAGCTGCAAGCCATTGAGAAAGAAATACATGTAATTCTGCTTTATCTTCCGCTTTTTCGGGAAAACCCCTAAATTTGAGGTGCAATTGACGCGCTTTGCATTCAGGTGTTAGTACCCGATGTCTCAAGTTACTTTTATCCATTTTTAAGTCTTGTACCTCCTCATGGAGGTTATGCCCCATATAGTTAAAGCTGATTCTGCTTTTTTACTCATGTCCTGCAGTGTTTGTTCAATGACATTTAACTGGGATTTTAATGGTTCAAAGAAGGATTGCATAGAGCCTAGGATTTTCAATTCCATTTCATTCATAGCTACAAGAAGATTTGTAGAAGTCTGCTCTGTCTCCTGAAGGCAGACTTCCAAGCTTTTGGCAGCCATTTTTAATATTCTTTCTGTAGATTGGATCGTGTTTACTCCTTCACTTCCTAAACTTTTCGACCATTCAATTAGTTTTCTAAAATATATAGCGTGTCGAGAGATATTAACAAAGAGGGCGAAGGGGAGATGGAGCTTTAGTTTATGTGACCATCTAGTTTGGCGCCAAGCCACGCCCCCTGCCTCACTCATTCTACAGTGTTGCCTTGTTGTGGAATTTCATTACAAAGTTTATCCTTATTCTAGGTCTTATTTGTGAAATTCACTTGATAGATGAAGAAATAGTTTATTTTAAGTAGTATACACATTAAAACTATTTCTTTATTAAAATATCTTTATTTGTGTTTTTCTTAAGTCCATGTTTTGAAGAAGAAGAAGAATTGCAGATTTATAGCCCGCCCTTCGTTCTGAATCAGAGACTCAGAGTGGCTTACAATCTCCTTTATCTTCTCCCCTCACAACAGACACCCTGTGAGTTGGGTGAGGCTGAGAGAGCAAGGCCATCCTAAGCAGAGATATATTCTAAGTCCATTTAAGTCATTGGTCTTAGAACGGTAACTCTGCCTATGATTGCACTACCAGTATCTCAACTGGTTTTTTTCCCATTGGTTTCCATAGAAAACATACTTGTGGCTTTAACTGGCCCCCAATCCTATTGTCATAAAACTCTCAGTCACTATATACCCCGTCCCATAGGACCCCTTTAGCCAGATTTCCAGCTGACAGGCAAAAGGCAATTACTATATAGACAATTTTTAAAAATTAAATTGGATATTGAAATTCTCACATGGAGGTCATAGGATGGTAATGGCAACTGAACAAAAAAGAGGAATTGAAGAGTGGGCCCAAATGCTATATAAATAGTAAATGACATGCCATCAGGCTGAAACCATGTTTAGCAGTAGTCTAGGCTATCTTCTTACCGGGCATGCAGGAATCAGGTGAGGGCACAGATGGAAAATCATCTGGCTATTCTGTGTCACTGCTAGGGTTGCCAGGTCTGTGTTGGGAAATACCTGGAGACTTTGGGGGTGGATCTGGGGTTTGGGGAGGGGAGGGGCCTCTGCAAGGTACAATCCCGTAGAGCCCACTCTCCAAAGCAACCATTTTCTCCAAGGGAACTGATCTCTGCCAGCAGAAGATCAGTTGTAAAAGCGGAAGATCTCCAGGTCCTGCCTGGAGGCTGGCAACCCTAGTTACTGTTCGTTTTTCCTCAGCATGATCCAGGGCCTTCTTTTTATTTAATTCTGAACAGAATCCCAGAATATGGATCAAAAAATTCATCCAGTGGGTTTGTTTAAAGGTGGGTGATTTTTATATAAGCCTGAAAATTAAAAAAGTGAGGGGTTCTCCCCTCGGCTTCAGAATGCATAGGAAAAAGTGAGGTTTTTAAATGCTACATCAGCATCACATGATCTTGTCCACAATTTGAGGGGTAGTCTGGGAATTCAGCCTGTGGTAGGGACAGTGGGGAAGGTGGCAGGAGACCAAGGGGAGAAAGGCTGTGAGGAGGATGAGGTGATGGTGGAAAGATGAAGAGAGAAAGGAGTGGCAGTTATAAGAAGTACAAAGCCATAGTAGCAGTGGGAGGATGAAGGGGGAAAGCAAGGATGAAGAAGAGAAAACATGTAGCAGGCATTCAGGAAAAACCCTGCACTCTCCTACAGCTTGCCTTCCTGCACACCAGTATTTTTCAGCATTTTCATTGCAGACTGGCTCCATTGCTACTAGTGAGTGATCATACAAAAAATGTTGAAAGAACTGGAACACAAGAATATGAGGAAGAGTGGGATTTCAAACTTGGAGTCTCACAGATCCTAATCCAATACTCTGACCACTGCATCACACTGAGTAATAGTGCAGGGGAAAGGATTAACAGTATCTTGGCCCCAGTCCTGAAGTGTTTGACTCCTCTGTAAAGTGTATTCATTGTGGAGGTGGGTAAGTGCTCTGCCCTAAGGCCAGAGAGATGCAGCAGGCAGGATGTCTTCTTTCATTGCAGAACAGCAAGGTAGCAAACAACTTAGACTTAATAGTGACTGGAGTCATAACTACCAGCAACCCAGTTGGTATATTCCAGAAGACATCCCCATTCATATGAAGAAAGGACGTTCCACTTAGGGCCTACACGTGTCTCTTAAGAGATACATTCCATATACTATAGTTCCTATGTTGCTTTTAAGGAAAATTAAAGGTAGCAATAATATGATATCACAGATCTTTTATATACCATCTGGTTTGGCCCCATCTGTGTGCCTTTCTATTTATTTTCATCATTTGTAAATTTCCACTTAAATGCATGTTACCGTGGATTGAAATCTTTCATTGCATATTAGTTTATAGATTGGTAAGAAGGCAACACTCACCAAACAGCAGCCAATAAAATACCATAACCTTTTCTTTCTCTTTGGATTTAAAAATAGTTGCTTCCCTTTAAATGTACCAATTCTGTTTTAATAACTGTAAAAAGGGAATTGGTTTAGCTGAATCCTGTATTTTTGTACATCTATGCCCTTTTTACAAAATGGAAGCTGATAAATGATTTCAGAATGATATATGGTATCTGGAAAAGCCATTTGAAAAAAGAAAAGGGAGCAATGAATTACACTTTAGACAGTGTGGCTGAGAATATTGAATTAAAAGCAGAACATTTCCCGCCATTTGGAATTCACATCTGCTAGATTTTCCTTCTCCATTTGAGATATTATGATAGGGCGTTTTTAGTGTGTGTTTTTAAACAATGGTAGTCAATTTCTAAAGCAGAGAATTAATTTCGGTCTGGGTGCTATAACTGAAATAGCCAGTTGTCAAATTGTATTCTGCTCAGAAAGATTTAACTGGTATTCTAAAACACAGACATGAAGGGCTTCCCTTATGTCTCTCTATATATGGCTACCAGCCACTATGGAATCTGATGTATAATGAATCCAGAGAATATGGCTTTAATCCTTTAAAAAAAAAGGTTTTTAGCTGTTATGGGGTACAAGATAAGGAGGTGTGGCTATTTAAACCAGGGAACATGTTTTATTCCCTTAATAATCTGTCTCACAGTTGCAATATCCCAGATTAGAAGACACTTAACTCTGTGTTTCCTGGTTTGGACAATGACCTTTAGCGTCACAAAGGGAACCTGGTGCCGAGGTCAGACGCATATAAACTGACGAGATGGGCATGGATGAAAGCCAGATGCATGTCGGATTTTATGCGATTGTCCAAACTTCAGCATCTGGCAATTGTCGTTGGCTCGTTCGTGTCCCGAACTGCCATGACTGAGATGCAGACTTTTTTGATAGTACATTAAATCCGGAATAAGAATGCTTCCGATGACTCCCGCGCGTACTTTCTATGTTTGAACGCTCCATTGTAGCTGACTCGTCGCAAGCGCACATCTGCTTCCCTGCGAGAGCCCACCCCAAATGATATCATTGTGCCAGCAATTGTTGACTCAGCCTTCCAACCTTCCAATGTTGGTAAAATATGTACCCAGCTTGCTGGGGGGGAAAGTGTAATGACCGGGGAAGGCAATGGCAAACCACCCCGTAAAAGGTCTGCCATGAAAACTTTGTGAAAGCAGCGTCACCCCAGAGTCGAAAACGACTGGTGCTTGCACAGGGGACCTTTCCTAAATGGGGGGGGGAGGCATATACCGTGGGATATTGTGCTTGGGTTTTTTTTAAAAGGTTCCAGAAAAGGTGGGCTATCTCCCCCCCATTTAAACACCCGGAACGGAAGGGGAAGCCCAGGAGTTCTCTTTGCTGTCTCTCTGCCAGGTGGAGAGACAGCAAAGAGTTGCCATGCTCCCTGCACAATTTAAACACCACGGCAGGGTGTTTAAATGAAAGGGGAGGAAGATGACCCACCTTTGGTGTCTCTCCGCCAGGCAGAGAGACAGCAAAGAGAACTCCTGGGCTTCCCCTTCCTTTCTGGGTGTTTAAATGGGGGGGGGGGGGCAGATCGCCCACCTTTTCTGGAACCTTAAAAAAAAAAAGCCAAGCACGATATCCCACGGTACTGTGCTTGCGCGAGTGTGGAATGCCATCTCAAAAAATGATGTCCAGTTGAGACCTCTGATCAACCAACAATGGGACCAACGCTGCTTAGAACTGAAGGATGGAGGGATGTCTGATCAGGAAATTCGTTGTAAAAAAGCTGCGGGGTATAATAGCGACAGGTTAGGGATGGATTTAATGGTGAGTGTGACCGCGGCCTGGGAGAGGCATAGTGGTAGACAAGTGTGAGGTGCCAATAAAGGAGGAAGGAAGTTGTGTTCAGACCACCTTGGAATAATATGCTTGTTCTATATTATCCAGTACCCAATGACCTTCATACTTACATAAGGAGCTGATTGAACCCGGTTCCAACAAGGTACCCATTATGCACACTAGCTTCTAAAGCAGTTGTCCCTTTTGATGGTTATTAATTTTTTTTTGCCTTGTCTGATTTTAAAATTGCTGTTGGGTTTAAGTTTCTGCAGTGGTTTTAGCTATTTTAATTTTTTTTAATTATATGCTCACTGTTTATGAGATAGCTCCATTCTTTTAGTTGTTGTTTTAATATAGTGTGAACTGTCATAAGCCCATTGCTGTGGAAGTATAGTATATGAATATTGGAAATAAATATTAAAATATAAATAATGTTGACTCCCATAATTTTCCACAACTTTAATGCGTAAAGGAAGTTGATAGTTATTTAAATTATTTCTTTTTTCTTTCTTCAATAAAGAGTAAGGTATAGGAATTAAACCCTCACATGGGTGGCTTATGCTAAGCCTGATCTTGTCAGATCTTGGAAGCTAATCAGGGTCAGCCCTGCTTTGAATGAGAGAAAGAAATGCTAGGTTTGCTATGCAGAGCCAGGCAATGTTAGTCTCTTGCCTTGAAAAGCCTACTATGAGGTTACCGTAAGTCGGCTGCAATTTGGTGGCACTTTACACACATGGTAATTAAAACTAGATATGATAGAAATTCTAGTGAGACCAGTTAAAAGACCTGAGGGAAGATTCTAGTCCTTCCTAGTAAAGTGGGTTAGAAACTCAGTTCTCTGTTAGTTTTACAGTTCATAGTATGGACAGAAGAAACCACTGGATAAATTGTTTCCTGAGAATCAAGATAACAATTTTACTTTGTATTTTGGGGTTTTATAAATGTCCTTGATGAATGCTTTTCACATTGCTGGGAGTGTAGATAGCTGAGACTGTCACCCTGAAATTGTAACATTTCTGTGATAGTCAGCGGCAATTAAATAAAAGGGCAAATAATGTTAATTAATCCCAGCAATCCTAGATTTTCCTGTGCATCACTTTCTGTCTCCTTTCTTCAGGGAAACATATTGTAAGCTTGAGATCACACATTTCTACCAACCAAGGACAAGAAACCCAGCTTTTGTTTTTGAATAGTTGCCTATAAAGTAGAAATGTTTGAAGAACAATTTATTTCTATAACATTCAGTTGAGAGTCTGAATACGGAATTCTAAAATTTTCTGCTCCAGAAAGCAACTGGAATGTACCAGTGGCTGGACTTTTCAGCTATCTATATCAGTGTTTCTCAACCTGTAGGTCTGAACCCAAAAGTGGGTCGCGAAGCCTCTGTCTGCGGGTTGTGGGCCAGCCCTCCCTTAATGGCTATGCCTTCCCTTTCCATTGCTCTCTTTCATATTTCAAAAACTAAGGCCTGAGTTTAGAAACAGTATCTTCCGTGTCATACGTGAGTTGGTATTTTTTTTCTTCACTACATATATCGATCAAGTAAAATGTATCCTGATGGTTTCTAGATGGTTTTCTTCAGGGGGATTAGAAGGAGTAATGGAGAAGGAGAGAGTGGTCAAAGTGTGGAATGTAATGTCCTCATGCAAAGGCGGTGTATGTTGAAATGCTGCTTGCTTGGGGTTCACACTGGGAGCAGTTGCCGTACCCTTTGTGCAACCCTTTTATTGAAAAATCTGTTTACCCACTGCATAGGGCATTAGAAAACCTTCGACCAGTCCAGGCTAGGTCACCATTAGGGTTGCCAATCCCCAGGTGGGGGCAGGGGATCCCCCGGTTTGGAGACCCTCCCCCCGCTTCAGGGTTGTCAGAAAGCGGGGGGAGGGGAGGGAAATGTCTGCTGGGAACTCTATTATTCCCTAGGGAGATTTATTCCTATAGAAAATAATGCAGAATTGATCCGCAGGTATCGGGGCTCGGGGGGGGTTGTTTTTTTGAGGTAGAGGCACCAAATTTTCAGTATGGCATCTAGTGCCTCTCCCCAAAATACAACCCAAGTTTCAAAAAGATTGGACCAGGGGGTCCAATTCTATGAGCCCCAAAAGAAGGTGCCCCTATCCTTCATTATTTCCTAAGGAAGGAAGGCATTGAAAAGGTGTGCTGTCCCTTTAAATGTGATGGCCAGAACTCCCTTTGGAGTTCAATGATGCTTGTCACAGCCTTGATCTTGGCTCCACCCCTAATGTCTCTTGGCTCCACCCCCAAAGTCTCCTGGCTCCACCCCCAAAGTCCCCAGATATTTCTTAAATTGGACTTGGGAACCCTAGTCACCATGCAAAATAAATTTAGACCTTGGGAACCGCTGATCTACACTAGGCCTGGGCTCATTTTGAGTCTGACAGTAATATATTACAGGCAATGACTTTAATGCTGTATGCTTACATTGTGTTACAGTACCACAGTACAACACAAGACTACTAGCACAAAGACTCAGACAAAGAAGTTGTTCATTTGTCTGCATCAGTAATATTTTTCCTGCTTTCACAGCCATGACTTATAAAATTGGTCATTTATAAGACTTTCCTGCTCTGCTTTATCCGCCTACTCTTTCTGACACAAACTCCTTGCCAAAATGATTACAAGTTCTGCAATAAAAATACTAAAGCATAAACATAAATTTATGTAAAAGCTCTCCAAGGGAATTGCACAACAGTGACTTGTGTAATTAAAATGGCTGTTGATTGTTTATGATAGGGTGAAGATAGTTTAGCAGTTGTAAATAAGATACTTAAGTTGGTGACTTTGAGGTTCAAAGAATTATTTCAGATACCTCCAAGAATCAGAGGTACCGAGCAAGATTTTTAACCTGTTTTATTTTGAATAGAGGTTTTGTTTGAATCCCCATACAATATTGTGTGCAGCTTTAGAAATTTCCATTGGTTTCAAAGCCTGTTTGCTAGGTAAGATGGGAGAGCTCACTTGCTATGTAAGAAGATCCAAGTGGGCAGCTGTGTTGGTCTGAAGTAGTTGAACAAAGCAGGACTTATGGCTATCCAGACCAAATGGCCAAGCCACACTCGTTTATCATGTGATCAGTCTGCATACTTAATCAACAAACTGCTTTTTTTTCAGCCCACAATACCATGAAAGCTTACATTCTGAATAAAACTTGGTTGGTCTTAAAGGTGCAACTTGATTCCTGCTTTGTTCAATTGCTATGTAAGAAGACCAAGCACAACCCTGTTTTGGATTGGTGGAACTAGCTGTTTAGCTTAGGGTAGCCAAATGCCTGGAGTGGAGGGGGGGAGGCCTGTCCCTTTAATAGAGGCTTAATGGGGTGTTATTTACCAGGTGATGTTAACTGCATGTCATGAAAAGCTTCAGCTGCCCTTATCCAAACATTTGGTTTCTGTTAAAGGAGAAAGGCATCTTTTTCTCTAGGCCTGATGGTAGGGTTGCCAATTCCCAGTTGGGTATATTGCAACATGAGTGAGAATTACGGAAGGAAGTGAAAAACAAGACAAAACCTCTATGTGAAAAAATATATAACAAAAAGTCTATATCAAACGATTGCACGGTTTAGACATTTATATAACCAATCCTCTTATTAGGCATAAATTAAGGAAAAATCATAACATACATGGAACATTGGCAGTTTTAGGGGAAAGCACAAACACAGTCCCCAACTACCACAAATTATGCCATTGAGTCAAGAAAACAATAGTTTTGCAGATCACAGAATCATAGAGTTGGAAGGTGATCTAGTCCAATCCCTGCACAATGCAGAAAACTCACAAATACACCCCCACATACACACCTGCTGACCTCTGCTCCATGCCTAGACGACAGCAAAAAACCTCCAGGATTCCTGACAAAATTGCTGCCTGACCACAAAGTCGTGATCAGCATTTCCCTGGACATGTAAGAAAGGGCCACAATAACTAAGCAATGATGTAACCATTCCTGCCCTCCTCATGATCTGCCTAAGTTCACAGAATCGCCAATGCTGTCAGATAGCCATCTAGCCACTGTTTAAAAACCTCTAAAGAAGGAGAGCCCACCACCTCCCAAGGAAGCCCATTCCACTGAGAAACCACTCTAAGATCTTCTTAATGTTTAGCTAAAAATTCTTCTGATTTAATTTCAACCCACTGGTTCTGGTCCAACCTTCTGGGGCAACAGAAAACAACTTCACACAATCCTCTATATGACAGCTCTTCAAGTACTTGAAGATGGTGATCATATCACCTCTCAGCCACCTCCTCTCCAGAGCCCCAGAGATTGCCGCATTCTGCTTTGCAGCATCTTTTGACCTTCCCTGGCCTAAAGGATGTTCGGCTTGCCTCAACCAGGGCCAGGGCCTTTTTGGCATTGACCCCAGCCTGGTGGAATCAGCTCCCTGTGGAGATCCAGACCCTACCTAATATTGATGCCATTTCATAGGGCCTGCAAGACGGAGCTGTTCCGCTGGGCCTTCAGTTGAGGCAGCAGACATCCTTATTTCCATTTGTTTGGCCTCCCTTGCCTGCCATGATGCTATATTATTTTATCTTAATTTATTATTTCATCTCTGGGCCTACTGCTATACTGGTGTATAGAATGTGCCCAATGGGAACCACTGCCTTTGATATATGTGTAATTTGTTTTATTGTATTTTATGGTTTTAGCTTGTAGTTATTAATTGTTTTAACTCTTGTTGTGATCCGCCCTGAGCCTGCTTGCAGGAAAGGGTGGAATACAAATTAACAAAAATAAATAAATAAACATACCCAACTCCTTTAACTTTTTCTCATAAGACTTAGTCTCCAGACCCGTCACCATCTTCATTGCACTCTTCTGGACACATCCCAGCTTGTCTATATCCAGTGCTGGCCCTAGGGCGCATGGCACCCCAGGCAGGCTTCCTGCTTGGCACCTCCCCCCCAGTACCCACTGCTGCCACCACCCTCCTTCCCTCCACAGCACTACAAGACAGTGCTGCACTCCATCGCCGCCCCCCCACCATCAGACTGCGCCATGACAAGCTCGGCCCTACCGGCTTGGACACAGCCAGCATCTGATCCTTCTTTGAACAGAGTGCTAGAGGAGGCTTCTCCCCCCTCCTTCCTAGAACCGGGGCAGGGCGGGCAGACCTTAGCACATGGCACTGCAGAAGGGAAGGGAGGACAGGCAGTGATGATGGCGGAGGGGGGAAGCAGGCAAACTAGGTGTTTATCATGGGCACTGGGAGGGGGAGCCCAATTTGGCACCCCCTCCCAGTGCCCTAGGCAACCGCCTACTTTGCCTTATGGGCGAGCCAACCCTGTCTATATCCTTCTTAAATTGTGGTGCTGAAAACTGAACATAACACTCTAGGTGAAGTCTAACCAGAGCAGAGTAAAGCAATACCATCACTATGTTTGAACTGGACACTATACTTCTGTTGATACAGCCCAAAATCACATTTGCCTTTTTAGCTACCAAATCACACCGCTGACTCATGTTTAGTTTACAGTCTACTAAGACTCTTAGATCCTTTTCACACATACTACTGCCAAGAACAGTATCCTGTAATGATGCATTGGAGTGTTTCTACGTAAATGCATAAGTTTACATTTATCCCTATTAAAATTCGTTTTATTGGTTTTAGCCCAATTTTCCAGCCTGTCAAGCTTATCCTGTATCCTGACCCTGTCTTCTACCTTATTTAGTGCCCCTCCCAATTTAATATCATTTGCAAATTTAATAAGCATTTTCCCTAATACTTCATCCAAATCATTTATGAAGATGTTGAACAAGACAGGTTCCAGGACAGATGCTAGAGGCATTACACTTGTCACTCCTCTCCAAGAGGATTAGGAATTCACAAGCACTGTCTGGGTGCAGTCTGTCAAACAGTTACAGATCCACCTATCATTAATAGGATCCAAACCACATTTTACCAACTTGTCAACAAGAATAGCATGTGAAACCTTATCAAAAGCTTTATTTGAAATAAAGATAAACTATGTCTATGCACCATTCCCCTGATTCAGCAAGATAGTAACTTTTTTTTAAAAAAAAGGTCAAGTTAGTCTGACATGACTTGTCCTTGAGAAACCCATGCTGGCTCCTAGTAATCGCAGCTGTCCTTTCTAAATGCTAAAGAACTGACTGACTGATTAGTTGTTCTAAAGCTTTTCCAGGTATAGACATCAAGCTGACAGGTTGATAGTTACCCAGATCCTCCTTTTTCCCTTTCTTGAAGATGGCAACTACATTTGCCCACTTCCAGTCTTCTGGCACCTCACCCGTTCCACAAGAATTCTAAAAAATAACGGTCAGAGGCTTAGAAATTATGTCCACAAGTTCTTTTAGTACCCTTGTATGCAGTTCATCTGGCCTCAAAGACTTAATTTCGTTTAAAGAAACTTGGTGTTTATGTATTAACCATATGCCAGTCCTAAGCTGAAATTCCCTTTCTTCATCATACTTGGACACTCTCGTGTGAGACAGTATTTGTTACTGTTTTTCACTTTCTCCGTTTTTTTGTATACAAGTGGACTGAACCTGGACATGTGTAATGTCTTTTTATTTATGTAAATAATTGTTTTGGGAAATTCTGAGGGACTTTAGCAAATGACTCCATGCAGTATGTTCTTTGTTCATGATGTTCTCTGTAATCACCACTATATGAAAAGAAGCAGTCATGTTTCAAACACAGGTGGACTTTTACAAGAGACTGGGAAAGACTGGCATGTAGAGTTTGGTATCTTTATTGTATATATGTATACATGAAATGGGACAGTCTGCTCCTTCTCTAATATCTGTGTGATTTAGTTTGGTCCTATTGGGTGAAGTTCTTATCTCAGTTTCCAGTTTTGTATGTTAGCTGTAGTTATTGCTTGTGAGAGTTGTTCCCTTGCAAATAAATGGTTGATGTTTTGAGACAGCTGGTCTCTGCTGAATGGACCTAAGTGAGTACCCTGACCTGGGAACCCACTACCAAAGGAGGACATTACATATATAAACTCTTTATTCTACTACTAATGCTCTCAATATGAGGTTTTGAAATATGCCTTGGATGCTTTCCATCTATCCAAAAATCTAAGGGAATATGAAATAAGTTTGCATTTTGTATATTTACACACTGAGTCAATCTGTAACTAACAGTGTCTGCCAAGCAGTTATCAATGGGAGTTAATGTCAGCTAATGGTTTTCCCCTTGGAACTGAACTGGGATCAGTCCTAGAGTGGATGTATTCATCCTGACATTTCCTAATTCTGGCCAGGACAAGCATAAAACACCCTCCTTCAGACCCTTCTGATAGAAACCAGATTTTTGCATGTTTCCTATGGGATGGCTTTAAGGAGACAGCTTTACAGCTGCCTTAGATTACAAACAGCTCTTTAAAAGGAATTCCTTGTAACATGTTTGTGTTTACATAATATCCTTTTCAAGTGACTTATTTGTTGATTATATTTGATGGGAAGCTGATGTCATACTAATGGTTTCAATTGTTGGTCCCGAACCCCTGCAGGAAGAATTTAAATGATTGCTGATAATTGTGACGTCTATTTAAAGTACTTTAATCTAACTTAAACTTGTTCCTTCATTTCCATCCCTTTTATACATTTTAGCTAGCTTCATTTTGGCTGCATTCTTATCTTGTCCTTGTGGCATATTCTGAAGAGGAATGATGTACTTTCTGTGTTCTGTATAACACTGTTAATTGATAGAACCAAGTTTGAGTCCAGTGGCAACTTTAAGACCAACAGTTTGATTCAAAGTATGAGCTTTCATGTGCATGCTCACTTCCTCAGGTACATTGAAATGGAAGTTAGTGGTCCATATATATAGGTAGAGGTTGAACAACAAATTAGCATACAACATAACGAAAATGTTTTAACAGATGTAAAGAGGAATAACAAGCTAAGTTTATATGGTCACCATTTGTTTGGATTTAATTCTGAGGGGGGGAAACAATTTTTTGAAAATAGTTTGGAAATTCCAACTGGTTCAAAATCTGGCAGCCAGGCTACTCTCAGGGGTGGGATACAAGGATCAAACCTACATTGGCTGTCCATTTGCTTCCAGGTTCAATCCAAAGTGCTGATTGTTACCATTAAAGTACTAAATAGCTTGGGACCAAGGTAGCTGAAGGACACCTCCCTCTGTATTGTAAAGCCCACCATTTAAAATCTGCCTCACATGCCCTGTTCTACATGCCTCTGCCTTCAGAAGTGAGGGGTGGGAGCCATATGTAGGGCTATTCCAGCAGTGGCACTTTGCTTGTGAAATGCCCTTGCCTTTGAGGCTTGCCTGGTGCCTGTGGTACTCTCATTTGGTGCCAGGCAAAAACATCTCTTTTTACCCGGGCTTTTAATAAAGAGGCTGATGTTTTACAACCATTTTAATAGTGTTTTTAGGCTGGAAACAGTTATTCATTTCTAGATGCTTAATTGTCTATGTTTTTGAGTTTTGATTATTTGTGTTATGCTGGACTTTAATTATTTTAAATGTTTTTATTATTCTCTAAATAAATAATTTTAATTACATAATTGCAAAATGGATTTTGTTCTTTAACTAATCCTTTTAGAAGGAACACATACATAAGGGTATTTGTTCCAGTCACTGGGAATCACTTCTTGAATCCTGTGCATAGAATAGCATGTATACAAAGTAATATGTAATTCTCACTGTCGTCCTAACTCTTTGTGGGAGGGAGAAAACAGACAGATTATGGAAATTGGGTCATTATGTGCAGAAACCTACCTGCTCACCCAAGATACTCTGGACAACATTAGACTGAAAGTCACTTTCTTCAGCTTAACCTGCTTCACAAAGTTGTTATCAGGATGAAATGGGGAAGGGATAAGCATGCACAGTATTCCATGTTCCTTGAAGGTAAAATGGGATAAAATATAACAGATGCAATAACAGATGGAAGTGTGGGTACATCCCCTATCACAAATTATGCCAGATACATTATCACATTATGATGTCACGGGAAATACCTGAAAAATAATGCCAGTCTGCTCTAGGAATTGCTAAAAACTCGATGGTTTTACCATAACATTTCCAGCAATTCTTAGAGAGGCAGGATGTCACTGATTGTGACCTCCCCATCTGCCTGCCATCGCCGACCCCCTGGCTTTATTAATAAGCTATTGCCCTTCCAGACGCTGAACAAGTTTAAAATGCTTTAGCATTAATTTTTTTGTTTTGTTTTGTCTTTAAATTTGAGAATTTCAGGAAAAAGAAATCAGTTCTCTTTCTGCCATATTGTAAAGTACATTTTTATTGCCCACTCAATTATATCTCAAGTATTACCTGTGATCCATAGCAGGAATCACTGTATTTATTTCAGGTTTTCTTCCTCTCTCCAGTGTCCCTTTCCCGAGTGTTGTTTTCCATTGAGGAAACTGCTCAAAAACAGGAAAAAGCTGTACTTTAACTGCAAGGTTGTCAAAATACTTTATTTCATAATTTCCTAACTTCATGGGGATCCTACAGTTTGCTTGTGCAGAACTTCTCTAGAAACCAGGGGAAGCTCTGATTTCCGTTATCCACAAATGGCAGGTTGGAATTCAACAGCTGGGTGATCATTAACATGGGAGAGGTCAGAGATCAAGAAGAGTTCAGGGAAGGGAAGATTCTTAATAATGTTTAAAGGTGAACTTTAGGCTGCATTAAAGAGTATATTGCAAAAAGCAGCATGTTTATTGTTTCAGTTATTTCTTAGTATCATCCAATAAATATAGTGACATTACCATTAATTCAGGTTAATACATAGATCCATTTAAATATTAACAATAATAGTGATCAGTGTGAGCTGGCCAGAGGTATAGGTCCTGCTGTAGAATAATTTGCATCTGGACTGAGGGGACTAATCTTTTTTTCTTCACCTCTATTTGGCAGTGCATTGGAGAACTTTGTGGGTAATTCCAAAAGCTGCTACCATAGTTAACTTGAACAACTAAGACACAGACAGATAGAGTGATTTCTGGCCAAAGGGATGGGGTCCTCATTGCTGTAAGGCTCCTTACTGTGGGCTCAGGTGTACAGCCAAATGGTGTGTTTACATGGAGGATCTTCATTGTCACAAGAAAAAGTAGCCACAACAAACAGGATGATCATGGATTCTGATCCTGATCTCAGAGAAAGGTGAAAATTCTTCGGGATATCAGCTTCTTCCATTGATTGTGCTGCTGATGTAAGAGATGGGCATGCTGTTTGAATGCATCTGACAAGTGCTGTCAAAATGTACTAGCAGCAAGAGCCACTCAATGAACACAAAACCCAATAATGACAGAATATATTCCCTGTGCTGACAGAAAACTCTTCCATGAAGTACTTCCTGTTCCACCTCCTGGTGGGACATTTTTTATCACTTGCAGAAGTTAAGATCACAAAACTAGTTTCAGACATGAGACTAAAAAGTGTGTTCAGTTCTTTCTCACTTTAATGCTGCCATATATGAATAGTGTGAATGTGGGATCTTTCCCACATTATTGTCTCCCCAACAGTCGTTGCCCACTCTGGGGATGTTTATCCCGGTTAGGCAGCTGTGGTAGGGAGAGGTGAAATTGCCTTCTTTGTTAGTGGAGCTGCATGGATAGAAGAGGCAGCAAGTGCAATGGCACTCCCTTCTCCATCCCTGCTACCCAGCTCCCAGGAATAAAAATTTCCCTGGGGTCAAAAAGGACTACTTGTGGGGAGGGGGGATGTGGGGAAAGATCTGCAACTGTCATCACTTTCCACTGAAGAATCACAAGCTCCAACTCATTTAATGTATTTAACCTGAAATATATTGTTATCCTTGCAAACCCTCTTTTTTCATGTTCCAGTTCCAGTACATCCTTTCTTTGCCCAGTTCTTCCAGTTTACAAGCAGCCACTGAATGAATTTTCTATGTAATCAAAACCTGGTACATACAAAGTAGCATGTTTAGCTCAGGGTGGATGATCATATATCCTTAATCTGCTTTAAATGCAGCCATGATATGTATGTGTGTTTGATGTGAATCAGGGTAGCAGCTAAAGGGAGGGAGGGAGGGAGGATCCAATGCTTCCCCCATGCTATTTCCTGTATAGAATATCCCACCTTCAAAATTGCCTATTGGACCTAATAGTTTGGGGGTGGGGCTTCTACCCAAGAAAGGGCACATCGAAGGAAGAATTATTAACAGACCCCTCCCCAGCACTCTGGCCCTTATCCAAATTGGCATTCCCACAGCAGTCTTTAAAGGGAATTAAAGATGTCTGGATACCCTATAAAGGATCTCCAGCAGGTTGTCCTGTTGTATCCACAGGCAAACAGTGCTTGGACTGTCCATAAACTAAATTATATATAAAAAATTATCAACAGTGATACTTTTTTTTGTCAAAAACAAAGAGATACTTGTTGCTGTCCACAAGTCTGTGTTGGTATGTACAAAATTAAACAGTATTGGGTACCTTTCCAGGGTTTACTGACGCAGATGTGTTTTACTATTGAAGTATTTATGTATATTCCCCATCCAGGCAATTAGGATCAGTTAAGTGACATTACAGTCTTCCAGAGCTCCCTGCTGTGGTTTTTGGAGAGCTAATATATGAAAAGAGAGCATAAGCATGAACTTCTCTCTTGGTGATGACAGAGCAAATTGTTTCCATTTCAGATAACAACAATGAGGTTTCACCAATGATGACAATAGCTGCATCAAACTAAATAAAGTACATTTAAAGCCATGCATTAACTAAATCATGTGTTTAAGTACTTCATCTGCATTTCATTTCTTGTGTCAATCCAAGTACTAATGAGATTTTAACTGCCAATCAAAACAGCATAAAAGTCTGTTGAGATTTTTTATTTAAAGTTGTGGGGGGGGTTTATCTTTTCAAATTGTTGATCTCTAGTTCTGTTATCAACTTCCCTGTGTAACGTACTCAGACGGGAGACGCAAGTAGGGCAACATTCTTTATTAGGAGCACGTTGCAAGAGGGCGAACACGCGGGCCGGGTCCCGCTTATGTACAATCCCCGGTACAGCCTACTGGACAGGTCAGGCCAATCCTGACCTGTTAAACTTCCTGCCACAGCTGGTGATTGGCGGGGGATTCCGTGCCCTACGCTGGAGCGCCTGGGACAGCCCAGTCGCCTCTGCGCATGGTGCGTTTGGCTGACGATACACTACACCCCTCCCCCCCTGGTTAATGTATATAGTCCTTGAGATAAGCGGGAAGTTTGCGCTCCCTGGTGGATTGTCTTGGGGGGTCCTGTTGGGGAGGCGCGGCTCCTGCTGCCGGTGGTTCTGCGGGCGGTGGTGCGGCCAGAGGCTGCTGGTCTGGTTCCGCGGGTTTTTCTGGCTCTGCCGGCCCGGGTGCTTCGTGCGCCGGTATACTGGGAGTTGGGGCGGCCTCCTCTGGTCGACCCCTGGGTGGCTCTTCCCCGGGTCTCGCCTCTTCTAGGTCCGCTGGTTCTTCCGGTAGTGTGCGGCGGCGTAGTTGGTCTATGTGCCGCCGTACGACCTGGCCCCCTTCGGTTGATATATCATAGTGGCGGGACCCCGTGACTCTGAGCACTCGGCCCGCCACCCATTCAGGGTCCCTAGCATAGTTCCGGGCGTATACCGGATCGCCTGCAAAGAAACCCCGGACCGCGTCCCGGACCTCGGGGTTCCCGCGAATGTCTGAAGCCCTGTCGGGGTGCAGTCTGTCCAGCCGGGTTATGAGCTTGCGCCCCATGAGTAGTTCCGCCGGGCTCACCCCCGTGACAGGGTTGGGAATCACCCGGTTGTCAAACAGGAAAGCCACTAGTCGGTGTTCCCAATCCCCCTGTACGATCTGGCTGAGGGCTTCTTTTGTGGTGCGCACCATGCGCTCTGCCTGGCCATGGGTGGCCGGATGGAACGGGGCGGACCTTATATGTTTGATCAGGTACCTCTGGAGAAACGCTTGGAATTCCCCAGAGGTGAAGGCCGCCCCATTGTCCGAGACTATAGTGTCTGGAATGCTGTGGGTGCATAATGCCCTGCGCAGTGCCCGGATGGCGGAGGCTGAGGACGTGGACGCTACGGGGAAGACCTCCAGCCATTTGGTGTAGGCGTCCACGATTTTCAGGAAGACCTGCCCCTGGAATGGCCCCGCGAAATCGAGGTGAAGTTTTGACCACGGCTTTCTGGAGGACTCCCACCGTGTGGCGGGGGCGCTGGGAGTTTCGGGCCGCGACTCCTGGCATGCCTGGCACCTTCGAACCCAGCTCTCGATCTCCCCGTCCATCCCCAGCCACTACTACTACTACTAACACCATACGTAGCTTCTGGCTAAGGCCTTCATTCGGACTATGCCGGGGTGGGTCTCATGTAGGGACTCCAGAACGCGCTTTTGTAGCGGGGGCGGAACCACCACCCTACTTCCCCATAAGAGGCACCCTTTGTGGGCTGCTAGTTCCTCCCTCCTGGCTTTATATGGTTTGAATTCTTCCCCCATGTTCCCTTCTGGCCACCCCCTCTCCACCCAGTCGAGCACCCGTGCCAGTGTCTTGTGTTTCTGGGTGGCCTTGGCGACCTCCGCTGCGTGCAGGGGTTGCTCCGGGAGGCTCTCCACTAGCATGATATGGTGCGCGGGGACAGGGTCTGGACCCACTTCAGGTAGCGGCAAATGGCTGAGCGCGTCCGCGTGGCCCATTGACTTGCCTGCTCGGTGGACCAGTGTGTACATGTAGGAATTTAGGAACTGGTTCCACCTCAGTACCCTCTGGGACAGTATTTGTGGGGTTTGGCGGTCCAGCGCTAGCAGACCCAAGAGCGGCTTGTGGTCGGTGACGATCGTGAACCTCCGCCCATAAAGGTAATCGTTGAACTTGTGTACCCCCGCTACTATGGCCAGAGCCTCTATCGATCTGAGCGTAATTGCGCTCTGCCGGCGTTAGCGTGCGGGAGTAATAGGCTACTGGCACCTCCCTCCCGTCCGGGAGTTGGTGCCCCAGGACTGCACCCACCCCGTATGGCGATGCGTCGCAAGCCAGTATGACCGGGAGGCGCTCATCAAAGTGGTGGAGCACCGCATTTGAGACCAGCGTGTCTTTAACCGCCTGGAATGCGGCGGCTTGGCATTTGCCCCATACCCAAGGGGCGTGTTTGTCTAGCAGCCGGTGTAGAGGTTCTGCCAAGGCTGCCTTTTGTGGGAGGAACGTGTGATAAAAATTTAGCAACCCCAAGAAACTTTGGAGTTCTGCTTTGCACGTGGGGGCCGGGGCTTGTACAATGGCTCGTGTTTTTTCTTCCGTCAGGTGGATTCCTGCTGCGTCTACCGCGAACCCTAGGAACTCTACCCGCGGAACCCCCAGTAAGCACTTCTCCCGCTTAACTTTGAGCCCCGCAGACTGGAACCGGCGGAGCACTTCTCTGAGGCGGTTGTTGAATTCTCCGGGGTCCGAGGCGGCGATCAAAACATCGTCGAAAAACGGTTGGACTCCGGAGATTCCTTTAAGGAGAGCGTCCATTATGCTTTGGAAAATCCCTGGAGCCACGCTCACCCCGAACTGTAGCCTCCGCACCCTGAAATCCCCCCTGTGTGTGACAATCGTTTGGGCCTCTGCCGTTTTTTCATCTACCGGGAGCTGCTGGTAGGCCTGTGCCAGGTCCAGCTTCCTGAAGATCTTTGACCCTGCTAGGGCGGCCAGAACGTGGCTCACCACCGGTACTGGGTACGGATTGTCTTGAAGTGCCCTGTTTATGGTGCACTTATAGTCAGCACAGATCCGCACCTCCCTGTTAGGCTTGACCGGTGTGACTATAGGGGTCTCCCATGTGGCGTAGTCTACTGGCTCCAGTACCCCTTGGGCCGTTAGCCGGTCCAATTCAGCCTCTATCTTGGGCTTGAGGGCGAAAGGAACCCTTCTGGCCTTGAGCCTGATTGGTCGGACCGTAAGGTCCAGTGGTAGGGAGATGGCCGGCCCTTTGTAGCTCCCCAGGGACCCATCGAACACGTCGGGGAACTCACGGCATACCTCCCCGAACCCACTGGTGGATAGGATTTGCCCCACCCCTTCCAGCCGTATTCCCAGGGGTTTGAACCACGCCAGACCTAGTAGGGTGGTAAGCTGGCGCTTGACCACCAGGATGTCCAACGGCCCCCTAAAGGACCCCCGCTCGACATGCACCCGGGCCCACCCCGCGACCTGCACCGGGTTCTTCTGAAAGTCTCTTAGAACAAAGTCCGCCGGTCTTGTCTGAAACTGCTGCCCGGGACACAGATTCCTCAGGGTCTCCTCCGATATAATGGAAATGGAAGAGCCCGAGTCCACCTCCATTTGGCATGGGGCTCCCTCTATTAGGACCGCCATTTTGATTTTGTTAGGGACGCTCAGGGGCAAGTTCAGTACCTGCAAGGTCGTGGATGCTGTGGAGTGGAACTCTGCGGACTCTTGGTGGGTGGTCGGCCTCCGACGGCTGGGCCTGGTCCGGCAGGCCCTCGCGATGTGGCCGGTCTTCCCGCAGCTCCGGCAGTCCCAGGTCTGGTACTGGCAGTCCCGTCTGTCGTGGGGGTCGCCGCAGCTGGCGCACTTGGGGGCTGGAGACCTCTCCGACGCTGGGGGATGTTCCGGCGCTCGGGGCCGCGGGGATGCTCGGTTGGGTGGCCCGGCTGGGCGGCGCAGCTGGTAGGCTTCTCCCTCCTCCAGGCGGTCGTGGTCCAGCTCCTCGTGGTGGACGGCGTCCGTTCGGGCCTTGGGAAAGGTCCTCGAAGTCCTTTCGAACGCCACGGCTTCGCTGAAGGCGCTCTGGAGGGTGAGCTGTTCCTTGGCGAAGAGCTTCTGCTGGAGCCTCTCGTCGCGGAGGCCCCACATGAAGCGATCGGCCAGGGTCTCCTCTAGCTGAGGAAAGTTGCAGTTCCCGGCAATCCTGCGTAGGGCCGCCAGGTAGTCGGCGGCCGATTCTCCCGCAGCCTGGTCCCTTCTGTGGAACAGGAACCGGCGGGCCACCCGCGAAGGCTGCGGCAAAAAGTGGCCGGTGAGGAGTCTGCTGACTTCCGCGAAGGACTTCTCCGTGAGGCGGGCGGGGGCCGAGAGACCTTTGGCAATCTCGAATGTGGCCGCCCCGCAGACGCTCAGGAGAACGTCCCTCTTCATACTGTCCTCCGTGGCTTTGTTGGCCCTCAGGTAGCATTCGACCCGTTCCAAGTAGGACTCCCAGGCCTCTGGATTCGCGGGGTCGAACGGCTCAACGTGACCGGTGTTTCCGCCCTGGTTGGCAATGGTGGCTGCGGCGGCGGTCGTGGCCTGGTGGTGCCCTTGGTCTCCGACGTAGCCGATGAGGCTAGAATCCCATCTTCGTCGGCGCTATAACGTACTCAGACGGGATACGCAAGTAGGGCAACATTCTTTATTAGGAGCACGTTGCAAGAGGGCGAACACGCGGGCCGGGTCCCGCTTATGTACAATCCCCGGTACAGCCTACTGGACAGGTCAGGCCAATCCTGACCTGTTAAACTTCCTGCCACAGCTGGTGATTGGCGGGGGATTCCGGACCCTACGCTGGAGCGCCTGGGACAGCCCAGTCGCCTCTGTGCATGGCGCGTTTGGCTGACGATACACTACACCCTGTTTTTAAACTCTTGGAAGAAAAAAATCTAAATAAGCAAACAAAACAAACAAAACAAACAAAAAGCAGACAAGATAATAATAATAATAATAATAATAATAATAATAATAATAATAATAATAATATTAATAATAATAGATTTTATTTCTACGCCGCCCTCCCCGCCGAGGCAGCTCAGGGCGGCTCACAACAATTCATACATTAACATAAATGATAAAACATTAAATTTAACAATTAAAATTAAACATATAAAAACCAGTTAGTTAAGTTAAATTACATAATTTAGTTATATTATATATATATCTGGCAGCAATAAAACTGTTCTGGCGCTGGTTCTGCCAGTTAAGGTAATATTAAAGATGGCGGTTCTTTGTTCCTAGCAACTCAGCAGTCGGTGTCGTTATAAGCTTGTCTAAAAAGGGCGGTCTCCTTTTTAGACAGATATCTCCTACATAATTTGCCATCTGTTTCTGGTTTCTCATAGTCTGCTAGACTCTACAGAATCTGGATAACATTTACTGAGGATTTGTACTTTAGCTGGATACAGGGATATTTTAAAACCAGGCTGAAAGCAAACAGTATATTCAAATATAATATCTTGTCTCCCTCACCTCTTGCCACAAAATGCCCTTTGTGTATGATTCATATTGGTTTAATTTCGAAATCAAGTTTCTTTAATCCATTTTGAGGAATTCAAAAACATTTCTATTCAAATCAGACCAAAATGTATTCATTTGTCTATGCAGAAAAATACTATCTTATTACTGTACTAGTCAGGAAAAATTATTTTTATTTAGAATATTTATACCCTGCTTTTCTCCTGATTAACAGGAATCAGAATCTCCCTGCTTACAGTGATTGCTAGGAAGAGCTGAAAGGTGAATGAGAGAAAGATTGCAAAGCATTCTTCCCAGTAAAAGTATTAGAGAAAAGATAAACCATCATACTATTAAATGTATACACTAATGGTTGACTGATACAGGACATGTTTGGGCTTTTTAAGACTGCGGGGCAAAAAAAGAGATAGAATCAATGGACAGACTCTGGTACTATATAGGTCATTTGTGGAGAAAGAGGAAAATGTTACTCCCCCAGGGGGAGATCACTGAGGAATTTCCTCTCAAAATGTGTTTCATAAACTTAAGAGGTTGCCTCCCAGTATAGATATTTCATTGTTTGAGCAAGCCAAAATATGATGTGAAGGGAATTTTTTTTCCCATATTGGAGTCTGCCTTAGAAGATAACAAATAGTTCTAGTTTATGTTTATCATCATCACATAGTCCTAAGGGTATGTTTGCAATTCTGTTTTATCCCTGAAAAAAGAGAAACTACAGGACAACTGCATTTACTGATGAAATAAGCTATGTGGATGGAAGAAAAATGAGTGCCAAGGAAAGAGTAAGCAATGCTTACAGACCCTTATGTTAACTGCTTGGGGCATATGAAGATTTATACTGGAAAAGCAATTCAGTGTGGATTTTGCAGTATGTAGAAGGCAGATGTGTGTAGTTTGGGATTAAGCTACCACAGCAGGAATATATAATTGCAGTCCTGAAAAGCCATCAGTTGGTTTAGTGGATTACAAGCAGGTTTCTGGGGAATCGTGTTATTCCTCAGACTCTTGTGAGAGGTTTCATAATGAGAAGGCTAGTAAATGCAGATCAGCTTCATGAAAAATGGCTAATTCAACTTTATTGATCACGTCTTAGATCTACAACCCCTGGAGATTTGGGGATATAGCTAAGGGAGGGTGGAGTTTAGCCAGGGGAGGGACATCTGCAAGTTACAATGCCATACAGTCCAACCTCCAAGAAAGCTGTTTTCTCCAGGGGAACTGATCTCTGTTGTCAGGAGATCAGTTGCTACTCCAGCAGATCTCCAGGCCCCACTTGGAAGATGGCAACCCTAGCTGGTTTTACTCTTTGCTGCATGACATAGGGAAATGTTGGATGTATTCTGGTGGTGCTGAAGGTTATGCACAGGGTGATGCAAGTAAATCTAGTTGTATATTGTGCATTAATTCACATAGATAACACAAATATGTATATTATCCTGGGATTAGGTGTTTAGCAAGAATTCATTTTACCTGGAAATATGGTGGCACCACCTGTCAAGGAAGCTGACTATGGCCATGCTGCACATACCACTGGATATGAACCCAGCAGGGGCACTGCTGAGAATAGGACAGAGGGCACAGGTGAGGTCTAAGTATGATAGCATCAAAGCGGCAATTTCTGTTTCTTCTAGTGGCGCCACAAGTTTGTGCATATGGTCCAGAATACATGTTCTTTTAAAAAGAAAATTGAAATTGGCATAGATAGGAAAATTGGCATTTACTTCATTTGACTAAGGGGGCGAGTCACTGGATTGGTCATTTTATGGTTGATTGGTTCTTATTAGATTCACATAAAGCTCATGTTTTAAAAAAGAGGTCTCACTCCTGTATTTTGAACATCCCGACCCTCACATAGGTTGGTATAGTCAAAGAAGGAGAGAAGAGACAGTACCATTTATTCATAGTTCAGATTCAAGGAAGAAGCAGCCATTTTGTTGCAGAATTAAGCTGTAATCATGTATGCATTTTGGTACTGCTTAACCATTAAAGATTTCTGGACTATTCATGTGGAGGCACACAGAGTAGCCCTTAATTTTAGATGATAGTAAATGTTAAAGACTGACAGATTTGTCTTATCCAGTGATTTGTGGATTAATGTATTAGAAGCAGCAGGAGACTTCATTAAAAATTACCACGTCTTTATATCTTATCCGATCGAGTGTATGTGATGCATTCCTGATTTTTCTTTTGTACATATTTTATTATCTGAACAATATGCCTCAGACAGTTTGGGTGCACTCAGCCATAACTATTCAGAGAGGAGATGCTGCATTTTAAATATTAACTTTTGGGTTGTGGTTACAAAGAAGAATGTACTCATAAATTACTGTGTTGAGATCATGCGACCTAATTTGTATATGACTGCACTATCTGGTGGCAGATTTCCCAGTCTCTCACAGCAAGAAGATGTTTCTGGAGTTCCCAGTTCTTATTCTGTTTTAGTTACATTTATCAGGATATTTAAAATCCATTGAAGCAATTCACCGGGACTTCATCAAAGTAATAACAGTGGCGCCTAGAGGAAAGTGAAGAAATATCAAGCAAGCATGTAAAATAGGAAGAAACAGACCAGTTCACCTCTATGTACTCTCATTGGTACAGTAACTGGAAGATCAATAGCTTTGTAGAAATGAGAAACATAATTCCAGTAGTATAAGAATGCCATTCTTTTCACATTTACCTGAGAGTAAGTTCCACTGAATTTATGGAGATTTACATCCAAGTTAAACATTCAAAGATTGCTGAATGAAATTTTTGCCTTTGACATAGCTGGCAAAACAATTAACCAGGTTAAGAGAGAAGAGAGGTCCTATATAAGATGAAAAAGAAATGCAAGTAATGGCCAAAGAGACTCAACATATTTAGGGATGCAGAAAAATATGACTTTATAAATTAACAAAAACTCCTTCAGAGCATGATGAGGACTAAAAATGCTTTTGGAGTATAGACTGTTGGCAGTAACTGAGTGGCAGTTAAGGTGGAGGGTGAGGTAAAGAAGGCATTGACTTGCTTAAGCACTTGACAGCTTTTCAAATCCTGGAGGGAGTTTTTTTTTCTTTTAAATAGTTATGCATACCAAATGTGATGTAAAAAAAGAGCCAAAAACACAGTATGGTACAGCAACATATAACTGTTCAAATAATGCTACACGTTTGATCATAGAATCATAGAGCTGGAAGGGACCTCCAGGGTAATCTAGTCCAACCGCCTGTACAATGCAGGAAACTCACAAATACCTCCCCCTAAATTCACAGGATCATCATTGCTGTCAGATGGCCATCTAGCCTCTGTTTAAAAACCTCCAAGGAAGGAGAGCCCATCACCTCCAGAGGAAGCCTGCTCCACCGAGGAACCGCTCTAATTGTCAGGAAGTTCCTCCTAATGTTGAGCCGGAAACTCTTTTGATTTAATTTCAACCCATTGGTTCTGGTCCTACCTTCCGGGGTCACAGAAAACAATTCCACACCATCCTCTATATGACAGCCCTTGAAGTACTTGAAGATGGTGATCATATCACCTCTCAGCCACCTCCTCTCCAGGCTAAACATCCCCAACTCCTTCAACCTTTCCTCATAGGACTCAGTCTCCAGACCCCTCACCATCTTCATTGATCTCCTCAGGACCCCTTCCAGCTTGTCTATATCCTTCTTAAAATGTGGTGCCCAAAACTGAACACAATACTCCAGCTGAGGTCTTACCAGAGTAATGCGATACCATCACATCATGTGATCCGAACACTATACTTCTGTTGATACAGCCCAAAATTGCATTTCCTTTTTAGCCACTGCATCACACTGTTGACTCATGTTCAGCGTATGATCTACTAAGACCCCTAGATCCTTTTTGCACATACTACTGCGAAGACAAGTCTCTCCCATTGTATAACCATGGATTGGATTTTTCCTACCTAAATGCAGAACTTTATCCCTGTTAAAATTCATTTTATTGATTTTAGCCCAGTTTTCCAGCCTGTCAAGGTCATCCTGTATCCTGTTTCTGTCTTCTGTGTTTGCAACCCCTCCCAATTTAGTATCATCTGCAGATTTAATAAGCATTCCCTCTATTCCTTCATCCAAATCATTGATAAAGATGTTGAACAAAACAGGTCCCAGGACAGATTCCTGAGGCACTCCACTTGTCACTCCTCTCTAAGAAGATGAACCATTCACAAGCACTCTTTGGGTGCGATCTGTCAATCAGTTACAGATCCACCTAATGGTAACAGGATCCAAACCACATTTTACCAACTTGTCAACAAGGATAGTACGTGGAACCTTATCAAAAGCCTTATTGAAATCAAAATAAACGATGTCTACAGCATTTCCCCCATCCAGCAAGGTAGTCACTTTCTCAAAAAAAAAAAGAGATCAGGTTAGTCTGACATGACTTGTTCTTGAGAAAACCATGCTGGCTCTTAGTAATCACATCCATTCTTTCTAAATGTTCCAGGACTGACTGTTTGATGATTTGTTCTAAAACTTTTCCAGGTATAGACATCAAGCTGACAGGTCATTAGTTACCCAGATCCTCTTTTTTCCCCTTCTTGAAGGTGGGGACAACATTTGCCCGCCTCCAATCTTCTGGCACCTCTCCTGTTCTCCAAGAATTCTCAAAAATAATAGTCAGAGGCTCAGAAATTATATCCGCAAGCTCTTTCAGAACCCTTGGATGCAATTCATCTGGCCCTGAGGTCTTAGTTTCATTTAAAGAAACTAGGTGTTTATGTACAACCCCTATGCTCCTAGATTGGAACTTCATATCCTCCTGTTTTTGCCATGTTGAGCACTGTTTTCCTCAGAAGAGAAGACTGAGGAAAAGTAGGAATTGAGCAGTTCTGCCCTCTCTTCATTACCTGTTACAATTTCACTTTCTTGCCTTTGCAATGGGCCTACCATGTCCTTGCTCTTTTTCTTACTTTGAACATAAGAAAAGAACCCTTTTTTGTTGTTTTTAGCATCTTTGGCCAGCCTAAGCTCATATTGAGCTTTAGCTTTCCTAACTTTTTCTCTACAAGCACTGGTGATTTGTTTATATTCTCCCTTGGTTATATGGCCCTCCTTCCAATTCCTAAAGGAGTCTTTTTTATTTCTCAAGTCTTTAGAGAGCTGTTTATGGAGCCAACTCAGCTTCTTTAGGCTTTTCCCATTTTTTTCTTCTTATAGGAATCGTCTGTGATTGCACTTTCAGTATTTCGCTTTTAAGAAACTCCCACCCTTCCTGAGCCCCCTTCTTCCTAAGTATTTCTGACTATGGGATTTTACCCAGCATAGTTCTAAGTTTATCGAAGTTTGCCTTTCTGAAGTCCAACCTATAAGTCTGACTATGAATAGCTTTTCTCTTCCCTAAGACTGTAAATTCCAAAATCACATGGTCACTACCGCCCAGGGTGCCTACTATTTCCACTTCTTCAATCAATTCTTCCTTGTTGGTGAGAATCAAATCCAAGATAGCCGATCTCCTTGTTTCCTTCTTCACTTTCCGGAAAAGGAAGTTGTCAGCAAGACAAGTCAGAACTCTGACTTTTCATTTTTATCAGAGTTGGATTTCCAACAGATGTCCGGGTAATTGAAATCTCCCATGATCACTGTATCCCTTCTCTTGGAGAACTTTGCAATTTGTTGTAGAAGTATCTCATCCAAGTCCTCTGCCTTAATTGGTGGTCTATAGCAGACCCCCACAATAATATCACTATTATTTCTTGGTTTCAATTTTATTAGTAACATATGGTGGTAAATTTCAATTTTTTACATCATTAATAATTACTTTTTTATCTATCCCATATATTACCTTCTACCCACCCCTCCCCCGTTACTTGACCCCCGCCGGTGTTATATAATTAAAATCTTAATATTAAAGGTACCCTTAATTAATAAGAACCAAAATTAAGATCCTCCTCCCTCTTGTACTTAGTCATTATCAAAAATTGTCCAATGTCCTTTTATTTTCCACTCTTTTTTCTACGTATCTTGTGAACTTTTTCCACTCCATCTTAAATACTTCTAAATCATAGTCTCTTAAGGTTCTTGTTAACATGTCCATTTCACTCCATGTCATAACTTTTACAATCCAATCCCATTTCTCTGGTATTTTTTCTTGCTTCCACAACTGTGCATACAGTGTCCTAGCAGCTGAGAGCAAGTACCAGATTAAAATTCTATCTTCTTTTGAAAATTTTTCCATTTGTAATCCCAAAAGAAAAGTCTCTGCAACTTTGTTAAATTAGTATCCCAAGTTCTTAGAAATCTCTTGTTGAATCATCTGCCAATACTTTTTTGCTCTTTCACAAGTCCACCACATATGGTAGAATGAACCTTCATGTTTTTTACATTTCCAACATCTATCTGGCATCTTATTGTTCATCTTTGCCAACTTTTAGGAGTCATATACCATGTGTACATCATCTTAAAACAATTTTCTTTAATACTCTGACATGTTGAGAGTTTCATATTCTTCCACAAATATTCCCATGTGTCCATCTGTATTTACATTAATTGCCCACTTAATCATTTGAGATTTCACTTCTTCATCTTCCGTAGACCATTTTAAAAGTAACTTATAGATTTTCGAAATTAATTTTTCATTATCTCCAAGCAGAACTTTTTCCTTTTCTGTTTGTTCTCGTCTTATTCCTTCAGTTTTAACAGCACTTTCCACCAAACTCTTTATTTGTTGCATTTGAAACCAATCATATTTATAATTCAGCTCCTCAGCAGTTTTCAACTCTGTTTTACCACTTTGTATTTTTAATAGCTGATTGTATGACATCCATTTTCCCTCTCCTGACTCGGCTATTATTTTTATTACTTCTGCTGGCACTATCCATAGTGGTTTTCTCTCATCGCCATATTTCTTATACTTCATCCAGATATTTAGCAGATTATTTCTTATGTAATGGTGAGAGAAAAAACCATCCATCTTTTTCTTCCCATAATACATATAAGCGTGCCAGCTAATATGCGTGCCGCCCTGAGCCTGCCTTGGCGGGGAGGGCGGGGTATAAATAAAACGTTGTTGTTGTTGTTGTTGTTATTATTATTATTATTATTATTATTAAATTTATTTCCATGACCTTCCAATGTTAAAAGTTTTTTATTCAATAACCTCACCCAATCTTTTATCCACACTAAACAAACTGCTTCATGATATAATCTTAAATCTGGTAATTGGAATCCTCCTCTTTCTTTAGCATCTATTAAAACTTTCATTTTAATCCTTGGTTTCTTTCCAGCCCATATAAATTCTGAAATCTTTCTTTGCCATTTATTAAATTGTTTACTTTCTTTCACAATCGGAATAGTTTGGAATAAATACATTATTCTTGGCAAAATGTTCATCTTAATTGCAGCTATTCTACCAAGCAATGACAAATTAAGCTTGCTCCACTTTATCATATCTTCTTCCATTTTACGCCATAACTTTTCATAATTATTTTTAAACAGATCAATGTTCTTCATTGTTATTTCCACACCCAAATATTTTACTTTAGAGGTAACTTCACATCCCGTTAACCTCTGCAATTCCTTTTGTTTATTTACTTGCATATTTTTACATAAAAGTTTTGATTTTTCTTTATTAACATAAAGTCCGGCCAATTCTCCAAAATCTTGTATTTTAGCTAACAACAAAGGTGTAACTTGTGTAGGATTTTCATTTATAAACATTATATCATCTGCAAATGCTCTATATTTATAGGTAAATCCTTTAATTCTCATCTCTTCTATTTCTTCACCGTCTTGTATTTGCATCAATAAGATTTCAAGAGTTATTATAAACAACAATGGTGAAAGCGGACAACCTTGTTGTATACCTTTGCTGATTATCATTTCATCTGTAAGATCTGCATTTATACATAACCTTGCACATTGTTCAGTATATATTGCCTTTATCATTCTTATAAAGTTTTCTCCCAACTTTATTTTTTCCATTACTGCAAACATAAAGTCCCAGTTCAAATTGTCAAAAGCTTTCTCTGCATCTGCAAAAAATAATGCAACTTCCTTCTCTGGATGTCTTTCATAATATTCTACAATATTTACAACAGTTCTAATATTATCTCTTATTTGCTTTTTAGGGAGAAAACCTGCTTGGTCTTCCTTTATAAAATTTATTAAATATGTTTAAGCTGTTCTGCCAAGATTCTTGTGCATATCTTATAATCATTATTTAATAATGAAATTGGTCTATAATTCTTTACATTTGTGATATCTCTTTCTTCCTTTGGAATCAACGAAATTACAGCATCTTTCCATGTATTTGGTATTTTCCTATTTAATCTTATCGCATTCATCAGTTTTTGAAGTTTCGGTACTAATTCTTCTTTAAGCTTTTTAAAAATTTTTGCCGTATATCCGTCTGGTCCAGGTGCCTTTCCAATTTTCATTACATTAATTGCTACTTCAATTTCTATTTTTTTCAATTGGATCATTCAAAATTTTTTCCATATATTCAGTTAAGGGTGCTATTTTGATCTTTTGCAAATACGCTTCAATCCTTTCTTTCTTTACTTTAACACCCTTAAATAATTTAGCATAATACTTAAAAAATTCTCTCTTTATTCCTTCTTAATCTACCATCTCTTTTTCATCAGCCACAATTCTATTAATAATTTAACTTTCTCTCTTTTTCTTCAGTTGCCAGGCCATGTACTTTCCTGGTTTGTTTGCTCCTTCAAAAGATATCTGTTGTAATTTTTTCAAATTCCATTTCATTTCCTTATTTAACAAATGTCTCATTTGTATTTGTAATATTGTAATCTCCCTCTTAATTTTCTTTTTTCCTGGCCTTTTTGTTAATTCACCTTCTTTTTTCTTAATTTCATTTTGAATGTCCAACATCTGGAATAGGCTTCCCAATCCCCCCGCTTTTCCGGGAGCCTTCTGGGTTCCCAGCTTCATCCCCCGGTCTCCAGAAATCAGGAAGCGGGGGGGGGTGGAGGGGGGGGAGAACATACCTGAAGCGTTCATGTTGGTGTAGAGCTCCTGAGTCCTGAGCAGTTTGTAAAATTTCTGCCCCTTTAAGGCTGGGCAGGAAGGAGGAAACAGGAAGGGCTTCGGAGAACGGCCCCGCCCTTTCTTTGCTTTCGTTTTCAGAGCAGGCAGAGGGAAGAAGACCAAGTGCGGTAAGTGTTTGTTTGTGTGTGTGAGAGAGGGAGGGGGCAGGGAGGGGGGAATTCCCTGGTATGGAGGCCCTCCCCCTTCCTTTAGAAAGCGTGGGGGGGGGGAGGGAAATGTCTACTAGGCACTCTATTATTCCCTATGGAGAACAATTCCCATAGGGAATAATAGGGAATTGATCCGTGGGTATTGAGGGCTCTGGGGGGGCTATTTTTTGAGGTAGAGGCACCAAATTTTTAGTATAGCATCTAGTGCCTCTCCCCAAAATACCCCCCAAGTTTCAAAACGATTGGACCAGAGGGTCCAATTCTATGAGCCCCAAAAGATGGTGCCCCTATCCTTAATTATTTCCTATGGAAGGAAGGCATTTAAAAGGTGTGCGGTCCCTTTAAATGTGATGGCCAGAACTCCCTTTGGAGTTCAATGATGCTTGTCACAGCTTTGATCTTGGCTCCACCCCTAATGTCTCCTGGCTCCACCCCCAAAGTCTCCTGGCTCCGCCCCCAAAGTCCCCAGATTTTTCTTTAATTGGACTTGGCAACCCTAATCTGGAAGCAGGTAAGCAGGGCAGGCAGAGAGGAAGGGGGCCGAAAGCGGGGGGGGGGGGGGCGGCTGGCGGGAGGGAGCGGCCTTCCTTCCTTCCTTCCTTCCTTCCTTCCTTCCTTCCTTCCTTCCCTCCTTCCCTCCTTCCCTCCCTCCCTTCCCTTCTTTCTTCCTTCCCTCCTTCCCTCCCTCCCTCCTCCCTTCCTTCCTCCCTCCTTCCTCCCTCCCTCCTTCCTTCCTTTCTTCCTTCCTTCCTTCTCTCCTTCCCTTCCTTCCTTTCTCTCCTTTCCTCCTTCCCTCCCTCCCTCCTCCCTTCCTTCCCTCCCTCTCTCCTCCCTCCCTCCCTCCCTCCCTCCCTCCCTTCCTTCCTTCCTTCCTTCCTTCCCTCCTTCCTTCCCTCCCTCCCTCCTTCCTTCCTTCCTTCCTTCCCTCCTTCCCTCCCTCCCTCTTCCCTTCCTTCCTTCCCTCCCTCCCTCCTCCCTTCCTTCCCTCCTTCCCTCCTTCCTTCCTTCCTTCCTTCCTTTCTTCCTTCCTTCCTTCCCTCCTTCCCTCCCTCCCTCTTCGCTTCCTTCCTTCCCTCCCTCCCTCCTCCCTTCCTTCCCTCCTTCCTTCCCTCCCTCCCTCCCTCCTTCCTTTCTTCCTTCCCTCCTTCCCTCCTTCCTTCCTTCCTTCCTTCCTTCCTTCCTTCCTTCCTTCCTTCCTTCCTTCCTTCCTTCCTTCCTTCCTTTCTTCCTTCCTTCCTTCCCTCCTTCCCTCCCTCCCTCCTCCCTTCCTTCCCTCCCTCCTTCCTTCCCTCCCTCCTCCCTTCCTTCCTTCCTTCCCTCCCTCCCTCCTCCCTTCCTTCCTTCCTTCCTTCCCTCCCTCCCTCCTTCCTTCCTTCCTTCCCTCCTTCCCTCCCTCCTTCCTCCCTCCCTCCCTTCCTTCCTTCCTTTCTTCCTTCCCTCCTTCCTTTCTTCCTTCCTTCCTTCCCTCCTTCCCTCCTTCCCTCCCTCCCTCCTCCCTTCCTTCCCTCCCTCCTTCCTTCCCTCCCTCCTCCCTTCCTTCCTTCCTTCCCTCCCTCCCTCCTCCCTTCCTTCTCTCCTTCCCTTCCTTCCTTTCCTCCTTCCCTCCCTCCCTCCTCCCTTCCTTCCCTCCCTCTCTCCTCCCTCCCTCCCTCCCTTCCTTCCTTCCTTCCTTCCTTCCTTCCTTCCCTCCTTCCTTCCCTCCCTCCCTCCCTCCTTCCTTCCTTCCTTCCCTCCTTCCCTCCCTCCCTCTTCCCTTCCTTCCTTCCCTCCCTCCCTCCTCCCTTCCTTCCCTCCTTCCTTCCCTCCCTCCCTCCTTCCTTCCTTCCTTTCTTCCTTCCCTCCTTCCCTCCTTCCTTCCTTCCTTCCTTTCTTCCTTTCTTCCTTCCCTCCTTCCCTCCCTCCCTCCTCCCTTCCTTCCCTCCCTCCTTCCTTCCCTCCCTCCTCCCTTCCTTCCTTCCTTCCCTCCCTCCCTCCTCCCTTCCTTCCTTCCCTCCTTCCTTCCCTCCCTCCCTCCTTCCTTCCTTCCTTCCCTCCTTCCCTTCCTTCCCTCCCTCCTTCCTCCCTCCCTCCCTCCTTCCTTCCTTCTCTCCCTCCCTCTGGCCACCCCTGGAGTAGACAATACTGACTTTGGTGGACCCAAGTACTGATTCAGTGTAAGGGAGCTTTGTGTTTGTGACTGGACTAGACAATACTGACTTCGGTGGACCCAAGCACTGATTCAGTGTAAGGGAGCTTTGTGTTTGTGACTGGACTAGACAATACTGACTTTGGTGGACCCAAGCACTGATTCAGTGTAAGGGAGCTTTGTGTTTGTGACTGGACTAGACAATACTGACTTTGGTGGACCCAAGCACTGATTCAGTGTAAGGGAGCTTTGTGTTTGTGACTGGACTAGACAATACTGACTTTGGTGGACCCAAGCACTGATTCAGTGTATGGGAGCTTTGTGTTTGTGTCTTCTGGTGCAATTTTGTTCTCAGATCCTGTATTTACTTCATCAGTATATGGGATAAGGCACTTTCTCAACTGTGCTGCATAATGCAGCCTATTTATTTTGTCCTGTTTGCTCTGTTGGCTCTATCTGCGCCACCTTCATCACTTTCGGGGTGTGGATCCCCCAGTGGGGTGGTCTCCCGACTCCCTCCGCTGGCTGTTTCTGATAGCCCTGCGCCCCCTCTTTCATTTGATATGTGTCCCGTGCGGGTGCCACCCTCCCGCTGGGAGATGCCACAAAATGAGCCCCCTTGAGGCTTATGGCGGCAGGGCTCGGGGGAAGCAAGCTAGACTGCTGTTCTTTTGAGGGGTTATAGAGTGTTTCGAGCCCGTCCCTGTGGCATCGGTCCCATCGTTGTGGGGCCCAGGGGGCCAGCGCAGCGGCACGCTGAAGCAGCCTGTCGGTCACTTCCGGGTTCCTGTCCTGCATCTCGACCTGTGTTATTAGTGACAGGCTGCTTCGCGCGCGCGCACCCCTACCTTCCCCCCCCAAAAAAGGTGTCCCTGGCTGTCCTTCAGACATTATGGCCACCCTACCTTGGACTGAGCTGATGAAAATGGTGGGAATTTGTTTGAATATCTTGGAGGCGGGAGGAACGGGCACCTAAACTTCCTCATGCAGATGCCTCTCTACTCCATGTAGCAGTTAACCCTCATTCCTGGCAATGCTGGTCATGTACAAATTAGCACTTGCAGTTCAGTACTAATAAATTTTATTTATGATTTCATCAGAGAAGTTTGTTTGAATGATACCTGGGTAATCCTGACAAAACCACAATTTCTATAGTCAGAGAAAGTGGGGGAAAGGACCCACAGGGACAAAAAAGGTGCAATAGCAGCATGATACACATGGGATAGAATGAGTTATACAATAAGCCCTCCCCTCTTAAGAATGTATATACCAGTTGTAGATTGTCTCTGAAGGTGTTATTCATCACTGCTGGAAGGCAAGGCCATAGGGAAAGAAGGGAATCTCTTTGTAAATCACACAAAAATGTTTCTCAGGATTCATGTTTAATAGAATTTAAAATTGTTTTGTTTATTATTTATTAAAACATCTATATCCTGCCTTTCCTTGGTGCTCAAGGCATCTTACAATAATATTTAAAAATATTTTCAGTTTAAAATAAAAAACCCCTCAAATCTCACCCCCTCCTCCCCTTAAAAATGGCTGCCTCTTCAGACTCCAGTACAAGCTTCTGCTTTGAATCTGAAACCAGTGTTTCACCAGGATAAGTTAATAACTATTCAAAACAATGAATGCAAAAGTTTTCCATTGGATAGGAGTTAACCAGATATCCTTGCACATTTTAGGGTTTGGAGAAAACCTTATTCTGATTGGGACTACTGCACTTATAGTTCTCCTTTCTTGCTGTGACTCAAAGCAGATTACAACTAAAAGCAATGCGATAAGAACATCTCCCCAAAAGAAAAGAATTAGAGATCATTGGACTACAAACCCAATGTATTATAGACAGTAAAGCAGGAATTACAAGATTGGGCAACAATGTAATGAAACATTATATTGGTATGGAGAGTGGCATAAAGCCAAATCTGACTTGTGACACCTCCCATAGGGTTTTTAAGGCAGGAGACGTTCAGAGGTGGTTTGCCATTGTCTGCCTCTACACTGTGAACCTGGTATTCCTTGGTGGTCTCCCATCCAAGCACTAGTTGGTGAAGAAGATAGAAGAAGAAGATATTGGATTTCTATCCCGCCCTCCACTCTGAAGAGTCTCAGAGCGGCTCTCAATCTCCTTTACCTCCCTCCCCCACAACAGACACCCTGTGAGGTGGGTGGGGCTGGAGAGGGCTCTCACAGCAGCTGCCCTTTCAAGGACAACCTCTGCCAGAGCTATGGCGGACCCAAGGCCATGCTAGCAGGTGCAAGTGGAGGAGTGGGGAATCAAACCCGGTTCTCCCAGATAAGAGTCCACACACTTAACCATTACACCAAACTGGCTCTCCAGTGCCAGTTTGGTGTAGTGGTTAAGTGTGTAAACTCTTATCTGGGAGAACTGGGTTTGATTCCCCACTTCTCCACTTGCACCTGCTGGAATGACCTTGAGTTAGCCATCGCTCTGGCAGAAGTTGTCCTTGAAAGGGTAGCTGCTGTGAGAGCCCTCTCAGCTCCACCCAGCTCACAGGGTGTCTGTTGTGGGGGGAGAAGATGATGATGATGATGATGATGATGATAATAATAATAATAATAATAATAATAATAATAATAATAATAATAATAATAAATTTTATTTGTATCCCGCCCTCCCCGCCGAGGCGGCTCAGGGCGGCTAACAACATCTATACATGTATAACAATAGGTAATAGATAAGACTTAGTTAACAGTAAAAACATCTAAACATTATAAAAACCCGTTAATAATTTAAAAAATTTAAAATTCACAGTTTGAGTTAAATTAATCTGGCAGCATAATAATATTCTGACGCTGGTGCCTGCCAGAAGACATAGGAGATTGTAAGCCGCTCTGAGTTTCTGATTCAGGGAGAAGGGCGGGGTATAAATCTGCAATTCTTCTTCATCTAACCCTGCTTAGCCAAGGTCTGGCTAGCCTGGGCCATCCAGGTCAGGACAAAACATTGCACTAGGTACAGTAAAAAGGAAATTAGAGAACAGTGCAGTAGACAGAGCATAATATATGTTGTGTCTTGCAATTCGGTCCCTGAATTCACAACACTGCGTGTGTGCATGCGCGCAGAGGTGAGCAGTGGGAGACCGCGGGTCACTGGATGTAAGGACGTAAATACACTCCGCCTATGAAGTTCTGTGGTGGGAAGTTTAACTGGCCAGGATTGGACCTGGCCAGGTAAGAGGGTTGTTCTGGGAGATGTATATAATCGGGACCCGGCCCTGCCATGTTCTCTTTGTGATATACTCGCCAATAAAGCATGTTGCCTTCTACAAGTCTAGTAACTCAGTACATTACAATATATACAATGAATTAAATTCCAGAGACATTAACCCCAGCTTTATTCACTTTGTAAAAATGCTTTCCTGAACAGTAAGGCATGGAAGCCTTCCTTACCTTGTCATGCAGGCCTGTCACCACATGGAAACACATCAGAGATGGGTATGGGCAGCTGTTGTTCCCACTTTGCAGGGTGGTACCTTCAGAAGGCTTAGCTCAGATGTATGCAATGGAGTACCCTGAGAGAGGCATTCTTGCAGATATATTGGTCCTAGGCTATGACAGCCTTTGCAATTGATAGCCAGTGCCTTGCATTGACCCCAGAAACTAATCAGTAGCCGGTAGAGAGGCTGCAGCCTAGGTGCGTACTCCAACTACTTCTCAGTAGAAACTGAGCTGTGGCATTCCATACCAGCTGGAGTTTCTGAGTTGTACTCAAGGCCAGACTGATACAGTATACTACAGTACTCTTGCTGCGAAGTTACTGTGGCATGAATCTATGTGGCCAGATCAGCTGGGCTTCTTAGATTAAGTTTGCATTTATTGTTTTATATGTAGCCTGGAAAGAAAGTAACAAAATTCTCTTTTCCAAGTCACCCTGAGGTTCACGGGTCCAGGTATTTCATGTGGTTTGTTTTCATATGATATTTGGGTTTGGTCTGGGGGACTCTTTGTTTAGGGACCTGAAATGGTTGTTAGTTACTCTGCACAAAAATTGTCTTGCTGCATGAGATCAAAAGTTCAGCTCCCTGTCTCAGACAGTGGCTCAACAGATGCTTCTAGAAAGCTCTCATGCGAAGGATTTTGGAGGCCATAATCACTTAATATTTGTTCCTAGACAGGTTTCTTAAGCTGTCTGAATAGGGAAGTTTCAGGTGTGACTGTCCTCCATAAGCACATATGCATGGATATAAATGTACCTCTTTATCCCATCAGGTTTACAGTGCACAGCACACTGAAGTACGCTTCTCAGTGATATAGGTGTTGCAACACAGTTAAAAGTTCAAGTGATAATGAGAAAAAAATTAATTAAAAGCCAGGTAGTCATGAACATTACTTTGAGAACCAACATTTTGCAGACTACTTCTGAGTTTTCCCCTTTTTCAAGCTTCTCATTATCATCGGTACAAAAGCCTTAAAATGAATGTGATCTGTTTGACTGTCTCTATGGAAACCTTGCCACACTGCATGGTGGAGACACATTTCCCAGGCTTCCTTCAAACTAGTCTACCCTCTGATCTCTGCTCGCAGATATGCTGTTTATTCAGTCTTCTCCAACATTTATGTGATGTTTTAGGAATACTAATGAAAAAGAGCCAAGCCCTTGTTTGAAAAGGAGATAAAGGTTTGATGAAATTTACAGAGTTTTCTATAGACATTTTTGCACCTGAAGCAAAATGCTAAAGTAAGAAGAGCGCTCCATGAATCTGATGAAGTCTACTCTAATTTACAGAAAGCTTATGCTGGAATATGCTTTGCTAGTCTTTAGGATGCTGGTAAACCCCTGTTCAGTTTTGTTGCTATGGAATAACACAGCTTTTCATGTGGAATGTACCCTGAAAAAAAGAGAAAAGACTGAGGAACAGAGAGACAGGAAAATGGCACCTTGTCTGAGTAGGTAGGTAGTTCCCTATGTAAGCACCAGGTTGTCACCAACCTATGGGATGATGTCACATCAGGACGTTTTCATGGCAGACTTTTACAGAATGGTTTGCCATTGCCTTCCCCACTTTACCCCCAGCAAGCAGGGTATTTATTTTACTGATCTTGGAAGGATGGAAGGCTGAGTCAACCTTGAGCCAGCTACCTGAACCCAGATTCCACTGGGATTGAACTCAAGTCATGAGCAAGAGCTTGGACTGCAGTACTACAGTTTACCACTCTGCGCCATGGGGCTCTTCACCATATCTGGGACCAGTTGCTAAAAAGTAACTTCTTCACTTCTGTTTGTGATAAACCTGGCTTGGATAAGAACAACAGTCTGGTTCAGACCTTTGGACCAGTAGTGTTGGAGGCTGGACCTGGGCCTTGGAAGCCCACAGATCTGAAGCAGATTACCTTTAGTTGCAATGGCGATCTTAATGATTCTGGCTGTAAGACCAAATGTTGAAGAATTACTGTTCAAATTATTCATAATGTTGCACCCTGGCATTTTATGGCTAGTTCTACCTCCTGCCATTTTGTGGTTGTGCCCACCACTCTCTGTCAAAATTCCAAAGGTGTCTGCAAGCTCAAAATGGTTCTGACCACTGTACCACACCAGCAGTTAAGCATGGCATATGTGTGCCTGTTCATGACTTGAGGTCATATCACTGCTTTTGGGTTGCCCTATATCATAAGGAGTTCTGTTTGGTTGTAAATGAATGCCTACAACATTTGTTTGGTAGAAAATGAGACCTGCATACTTAGCTGATTTGCTGCAAGTCCTAGGAGTCTAGATCAGAGTTAAAATTTGGGCTCCTTGTTCTCCAGAACACATCTTTTTTCTTTGCAGCCAGCCTGTATATGTTTTGACTCTCCAAGCAGAACACAGCCCACCAACCCTGTATGCTGGCTCATCAGGGGCTTGACAAACCTTGTTTTTGATGCTTGGCAGAGGCAGCAAAATGAAGATTGTCAAGCATGCCTCGGGCCTCAGTACACTGCCGGAATGCCCATGAGTTATGCAAATCTCTGTCCATGGTGTCTCAAACAATATGCTCCTAAATGACAAAGAAAACATCCCTATCTGTATAGCTTCTTGACCTCGATCCCCAATGAGGTCCCCAACCCATGTTCCTCTAAAGTAATTGTCAAGTCAGAAGGTGGCTATTTATATTATAGCTGTCATATGAAATCAGCTTCAAGTCATGTGAAAAGAAAAGCTTAGGATACTGTTTCAAATTCCCCCCACTTGAATCTGCTTTATCAACTGTAGTCAGTGTTGCCAAATCCTAACAAAGTTATCTGCATTTTGTGGGAAGGATTACTTTTCATTAAGACCTTGAGCACACGGAAGACGTTAAACTAGATTATAGCCACAATCCCTGGTGTGAAAAACAAAAGCTATCAGCTGGAACCATTAAAGTGTACAAGTGTTCATGTGCCTCTGTTAGAAGAGATTTCTATGCTGGCATATGATGCCCAGTGGAAAACCTTAATCTGTGGTTTTTCATTCAAAACCAGATTTTGGAATCTATTATAAAGGGTTCCATAGTGTTCCAATCTGATGTCCTGATATGATATTGAGAATATACACTTCCTCCAACACAGGATAATTAGGTTGTTATTTGCTTTGCTGGGAGAGTTTGTGTTCTTATTAGATTCACACATCGCTGGAATGCCACCTCCGCCACCACACCCGGTAATGCAATGCTAATTTTGTCAGGGCATGCAAAATCAGAGACAGGAACTGAAAAGATGCATATTTTCAATACAAAGTTATAGAATGCACAGGGATGTTCAGAATCCAGGGGGAGGAAAGGAGAACATATCTTGTAAGAATGTTTTTAGATCACTTGGTAGATGAGGCAGCTGTGTGTGTGTGTGTGTGAAGTGCCATTATGTTTCAACTGACTTATGGTGATCCCATAGGGCTTTCAAGACAAGCGATTAAGCAGAGGTCGTTTGCCATTGCCTTCCTCTACAGAGTCTTTCTTGGTGGCCTCCCATCCATGTACTGACCCTGCTTAGCTTTTGAGATCTGACAAGATTGGGCTAACATTCCTGCATATAATCATACAATTAGATAAAAGAAAAAAGAGTTGGAAAAGAAGGGTGCAGGGCAATCGCCCAGTTGGAAAAAAAAACATTTGTTCAACTAACTACAGCTTATATTAAGAGCCTGGTCAGCAAAAACTCCAGAAGTAAAGCACAAATCACTATGTGACACAGATTAAAAGTGGACTGCACAAACCACTAGCAAATTCTGTCAAAAATAGGATGAGGAAGCCACACCTCATAGGATTGGATGCTCTCCCACTGAGCCACAGGGAGGGGCCATGGCTCAGTGCAAGAGCATCAGTTTGGGCATGCAGAAGGTCCATGGTCCAACCCTTAGTATCTCCAGTTCAAATTGTCCAGTAGTGTGTGGGTGTGTGTAAAGTGACGTCAAATCATAGCCGACTTCTGGTGACCTCACAGGGTTTTCAAGGCAAGAGATAAACAGAGATGATTTGCCATTGCCTTTGGGCAGCAGGTGGTGTGAATGGCCTGCTTGCAATGTTCCCTCTAAGCTGCAGAGTCTTACGAGCAAAAATTCTATTTTGTGAGCTACTGGTATTAAAGTTGTGAACTACTGATATTAAAGTTGTGAGCTGCTGCATAAATTATTGTGCTCTGGGGTCATCCTTCCTGAGCTAAGACAAAAATGTGTGAGCTGGAGGCTAAAAATGTGTGAGCTAGCTCACGCTAACTCAGCTTAGAGGGAACACTGCTTGAGACCCTGGAAAGCTGCTGTCAGACAATACTGACCTTGATAGACTGATTAAGTATAAGGCAGCTTCATGTGTTCCTATGTCCATCTGAGGTGCTGTGGGCTCCCTTGCACTATGGAGTGCTTAAACTTTGCAAGTCTGTCTATTTTTTTCTTTTTGTATTTTATGGTTGTTTTTATTTTCTTTAATTTTTTTGTTCAGGTCAGAAGTCTTGAAGGCCCAGCTTCCAATACCAGGCAGCTTGGAGCAGAAGGCCAGCCCAGCAGTGAATGGGCGATACTCCTCGTTGGTTGTTCAGCAAGCCAGAAGTTCACCCACAGACGGAGCAGGAGTACCAGAGACTGGTATGGAGAATGCGTAGCACAGTCCCTCAGTACTTGTTTAATCCTTGACAGAAACTTCTTAGTGCCAAGGACAAAAAGTCTGAAGACAGATAAGCCATTGGCAGTCTCTTGAATGGGTTTGTAATAGTCTCATCTAAAGGATAATAAAAGAAATAGCCTCCGTATGGAGGCTGCTTTAAATGACTCCCTGTAGCCACTACCTTCACAGCACAAGCTGTTCACATAGGAAACTTACCATGTGATTGAGCTACTGTGCTTGCTCATGAAAGGGCAGCTGCCTCAGGGGGCTACTGAGAGCAGCCTCTGAGAGATAGATATTCCATGTGTACCAGCTTTCTAACAAACTGACAAAGTTGTCTTTGCAGAGACTTAATTGGACAATTTAATTCTAGTGCGTTTCTTCTGGCTTGTTAGTATGATATGTTTCTTCAACCCTTGGGTCTGAATTTCAACCACTGCCTGCTCCAGGAAAACATTAACAATAATTTCCATATGGAAAACTCCCTAGAAAATCACTTTGTCCGCCTACATTTCCATCTCTTAAACAGCTGAAAAACATTTAGCGCATGCTGTATCATCCGTGGCCTGTGGGTAGTCTCTGATAGGACTGCATACAGTGTAGAGCAAAATCCTACTAATGCCTGCAGGTTTGCCAGACATGCTTCTGATCAGCATTTTCCCAGATCTGTATAAAGGCTTTACCACCACCTACATCTTTCTCTCTTGTGCGCTCTCTCTCTAACCCTTTCTGCTCTATTCCCATGTAGCCTTCTGCAGATATCTTGATCTGCCTCAAAAAGAACGGATGGTTGCTGGCACAAAGACCTTCTACCTTTCTTTTATACTCAAGGATTTTAGCAATCTCATCTGAGACTGCAACTGAGGAGCCATAGCCTGAATTTATATTTGCAGACCTGGATGTTGTGGGAGTTATGTACCTCTGGCATCTTGAGGTTGGGGACAGTTCCTCATGCAGTGCTTCCCTTGCTGTGGTCCAGTTATATCTCATGCTTGCTTAGAATGCAAAGGGATTGATTTATGAAAGTGAATGGATACATTGTAAGAGGCATTAATTTATAGAAAATTTGAGGACCATGTAACATACGGTGGGATCTCATATCTCTCTGACTCAAAGGGGGTACTTTTAGGAACATCATCCAAGATTTGGAGGGAGAGGAATGTACATTCTGGATCCAGACTACTCAACGCTATTTCCACCAACATCTTCTTCCTCATTCAGACTTGTCTGATGTCATTGTGCAGAGTCATTTATTCCCCAGAAACAGCCTTTCACGGAGATCATTGGGCTGCTGTGAACAAGGGGAGACAGGAAGTCCTTTCTGTCTGTAAAATTTAGCCTGGATCCAACCAAGTAGGTTTGAGAAGACAAGGCATTCTTGAAGCCTGATCACTCATGGTCTGAAACACATCAGTCTACTTAAAAGGACACCTCCCACCCCATGCATTCTTCCTTCCATTTATTCCAGTGCAAAAATGCACTTTCAAGAAAGAGACAGGCAGTCCTCCCTGTAAAAAAATATGTGTTGGAATTAGGGATGGGCACAAACCTCATCACAAACCTAATTTTGTGATGAATACCATTGGTTGATGCCCATCCATATCCACGACCCTCTCATAACCCTCCATGTGATTTTGTGGAGGTTTCTGGGGTTCATGTTGGGAAGCAGGGGGTAGGGAGAGGGAGGGACCGCTGAAATTGCATGCATTTATTTCAGCCTAACAGAGAGTTGTTCATCCACAAAGACATAGCTGCTGCTGGGCTATTCGGGCTAACATCCCCACACCCAGCAATAAGATCAGCACAAATCCTGCAATCACAAACTTTTGATCTAGGGAATGAACAGTTGCAAACATTGATACAATCAGTTCCACCTGATATCCATAACCTGATAAACACCAGTGAGAGGCCCACAGGATTTGACTTGCCATGTAAAGTATGAAGGACAGCTAGTAGAATACAAAAGAGGCTTTGGATGGTGTACAGACCTGTTGTTTAAATGTGGCAAAATACCAGAACCTGAATGCGACTGTGGTGCAGCCTGCCAAACTATTTTCCATCTGTCACAGGAATGTGAGTGTCATGCTTTCCAGGATGATGTGAAGGAGCTCTTTGAACGCTCCCCAGCTGCAACTTGAGTGGATTGAAATTTTAGATATTATTATTTAGGGGGATTGCCCGATCAGTCTGCATATCCACTTTATCAACTTGGTTACATATTTTATATTATTATATGCTTCCTTGGTGTAACTTTGCCATACAAGAAACAAATGAATAACCTCAAATCTTATCAGTGTATAATTAAAGTTAGGATTCGTTGAGCCACTTGGCTTGCACTGAATCTTAGTTGTGATGCTGTTTCCCACTCACACATTTCAAAGAGATCCTCTTGGAGTCTACTTTGTTTTTCTGTCTTTGACTAGAATACATATTGACAATGATAAGTTCTAGTATAAAAGTAAGCCAGACGTTTATTGTCAGGTACGTACTCTTCAGTAAATGGCAGGACTACCAACCAAAAATGCTAAGACGGGATCAAGCCCTTGGAGACACAGCGATTTCCTTGTCTGGAGAAAAGTGATAATGATTGTTTAGCTGTGCAACTGTCAGGACTTCCAAGAAGTTTCTGTCTTTTCTGCCTTTTGAAAGAACTAATCTGGGTATCTGCAGTCCATCAGGGACTCTGACAGTAAACATGACATTCTGATAGTCAGGAACTTCATTGGCTTATGGACCAGTGCTTTGGGGCTGATCTACCACTGACCACTTTCCTTCAGATTCCATTACCAAGAAATGTTGGCAGTACAGCTGAAAGGACAAAGGACTGTGTTCTGTGACTTGCAAAGGGGAGAATTTTAAAAGGAAGTAGACACATTCTTTCATTTGGTGGTTCCATGTGTCCAGGAGCCAAACTTGATCCCACTCAACTGACAAATTGTTATTTGTATTTATTGACCATTTATAGCAATGTCTTTTTCACTGAAAGTCAAGTCAGATCACAAAATACAGAACATTTCAGTCATACAGCATAGTGATTCTCAAGACTCATAAATGCAGATGAGTTTTAGCTGAACCTGGTGTGTGTATGCTGAAAACATTTCATCTGTTTTTACTTTGTTATTGTAGAGGAAGAGATTTTTTTTTCTACCAAAAGACCTTAATATCCAAGTGGGTAGCCATTAACATGTTAAGGACTGTTGTTTTACAACAGTGCCCTCTGCTGGGCAGAATGCAAAATGTTAATCCTTTTTCACTCTAGTTTCAACAAAATAAGTGTAGAAAAACAGAATCTCTACATGTAACATGGTAATCAGAAATATTACCATCCCTCTCACTTATAAAATGGAGAGCACACAACTGGCACAGGATAGCTAGTACACCACATATTTCAATTGGTCATATTTCAAAACCAGATAGGAGAATCTGTCACTCTTCCTAAGCAATGTACTGGAAAATGGTCAAGTACTATTGTTCATAACCATGGTTCCACAGCCATTTTCTAATTTATCACATCTCTTGCACAAACAATTCTGCTTTAGTGTCTTGTTGTTTCACTGGTTTCCTTTCAACTTGACTTCCAGATGGGGCCATCTTCTCTGTCTTTTACGACAGAATAGTTTTTGAACAGCAGCCCGGAGTGCCCTTTAAATGCCCCTTCCCTTTGAAAAAAATAATGGGTGGGTTGAACTAGTTGTCAGACCAAGAGTATAGGATATCCTGAATATGAATTCCAGATTTCATGACTCTGTTAATGTTAAAGAGAGACAGGTAAGCAAAGAGCAGAAAATTCTAAATAGGCAAGTTAAGCAGGGGGCCTGCTTTTGTTCAGTCGTGTATTAAATCTTTGTAATATGACTGATAACTGATGAAAATCATTCCTGAAGCACATGTGGCAGAGGGTGTTCTTTTTGAGAAGGAGGCTGTAGCTGAAAAATCTAACAAATCAGCTAATTGCTGCAAGTGCGGCAACTCCTCCAAGGTTGCTAGTCTGTGAGGAAATTTGTGTCTATAAAGCAGGCAATTACCTAACTGCCTCCTTCTATCTTTCTTTCCCTCAGGAATGCACTGTCAATGTAGAATTCAAATGCTTTTCCCTAAAGCCACTGCTTTTTTCTGCTTTCTGCATGCAAGCTTGTACTCCATGTTTCTCACTTACATTTGGGAGGGAAAAGAAATGAATTTGTTGTATCATATTGTACTGAACTCTTATTAGAAGACCATATATACATAAATTCAGTATTCAGGGACTAGAAAATTGGAGAGGATGTTGGTTAAATACTTAAATTTCATGCTTATGGGAAAATTTAATTTTATCTTAAAACTTCAGACAGTTTGACGTGTATGAAAAGTGGAGGAAAAAATATAAGAGCATAGGGGTAGATCTGTTGGTTTGTATCAGTGCAAAATGAAGACGGTCCCTTTGTAACCAAGGGAAGCCTTTCCAGATTCTCACTGATTTGTCTGTAATAGAAAAGGACACAGCCTTTAACCATCTCCTGAGAAATGTCCATGAAAACAAATGGGGAGTATACTTTTGTGCCAGGTAGATTTATGTGAAGTGTTTTTAAACAAGGCAAGAAATGCTTGGAGTGCTACAGAAAGGCAGCAAAGCCATTATTTAGGCAACAAGTCTGTGTAGGCTGCTATCCCATAAAGCAATCTTTTGTGGCCTTGGTGCTATGACCACCACCTCCCCTTTGCTCTGCCATTTCGTCTGAGTGGGGCTTTCTGCAGGTGCCAACCTGCAAATGGGCAAAATCAACAACTGCCTGTATATGTGCTTTCTCCATTGTGGTCCCCACATTACGCTGGACAAGGTCAGGAAGGCTCCCACTCTCCTGCCTTTCCATAAACTATGCAAAACTTAATTATTCAAGAAGGCCTTTCTGCACAGGCAATAGGGATGTAATGTCATAAAATGGTTCGGAAAGATACTTGGGAAAAGTATTAGGGACTGTGGTCCATACTATGGTGTACAGTTCGTACGGCCTGTTGTTGTAAGTAGGATCTGACTATGTAACTTTGGATTAACATGTCATAGTTGTGGTTTCAGATTTCTGGTTGGCTCCAGGTTTCTACAGACCAAATCCCATTGCATTGTTTACTGACTGTTTCATCCTGTTGGTTGTATTGATGTTCTGTTTGTAATCCGCCTTAAGTACCAGTGGAAAAGGCAGACTATAAATAACACAAATGCAAAAAATTAAAATAAATAGTAATGAATGGCTCAAGCATTTCAACAAACCATTCAGATTCCTACCAGATCTTCCCTTAAACTGAAACTCATTTCCAAAACCATCAATTGAAGAAGGTGTTATACCCAGTGTGTGCTATCAAATTTTAAATGAAGGCCATTCTTTCCCCCCCTCGCAGTGGAAGATCAGATGTTTCGTTCAGTGGAAGGCCAGGCAGCATCTGATGAGGAGGAAGAGAAAGTGAACGGGGACCAGCCTTCTCAGGTGGTGGAAGTGAAGAAACTCCTAGCCAAACTTCCCTGCTGTAGTAGTGGGTATGTCTCCACAAAAGACTTGTACATTTATGTATTTTAACATGTTTTTGTAAGCCTCTCAAATGTCACTGTGAGGCTTAGCAAAAAAACATAGTGGCTTTCAGATAAGAAGATGCAACGTAGTTGAATCAAATAAAAGATGGTAGTAGCAGGACTTTTTAAAAGCAGGAACGCAGTTGGTGTCAGGGTGTGTGGCCTAATATTCAAATGAATTCGTGCCTGGCTTTTTCTACAAAAAAAATCCCTGGGTAGTAGTACCACCACCAATTACAGTAGAGAATACATGTGAATAAAGTCTGCCTTCCCTTTTTTACCTGTCTATCAACCATGGTCCCAGAAGTGGTCCTAATCCACTCTGAATAAATTGATTACTCTTTTGGTTGGATATTGGTATTGACTGGTCTCTCTTTGTACCCTTCCACTTTGAGCTTTGAGCATACACCTGCCTAATGATCTGAACACTTCATACACCTGATGATTTGAGCTTTGACTCACAAAAATGTTTGGAAGAAATATTGTTAATCTTGCAGGTGGCACTGAGCTCCTGTTTTAGTTTGCTGATCCAGAAAGGAGAGTGACACTTCACACATGGCCTTCTCCAAGTTTTTGATGTATTATGCTGATTTCATGAAAGGAGCAAGAGCCAAAAGGCTGCAATCCTAGACTGTGTGTCTGCTGATTAGGGAACAGTTGTGGATGCCACTCAAGTTGTCTTTGAAGCTTCTGTTGGGAGTTGTTTGTACAATAGGACAGGCAAGGTGATTTTGAACAGGATAAGCAGCTTGCCACAGAAGAGCGACTGCTGGAGAAACGCCACTCTCTTTTGTTGCCTATGAACATAGCTCAATGATGACAATCAGAAACAAAAGTCAATGACATGAGGAAATCATTTTAGAAATGCACCATTCATTGTTAATGCTAATATGATTCTGTGATATTAAATAAATGACCAATTTTTCATGATTTTCATTTCTTCTGTGTACTTCTGAACCATGTGTCCCATATTTGTTTTATATTTTTAAAAATGAAGTTTTTGTCCCAGGATGACAATCTAACACTAGCAAGATTTGAGTCCAGTAGCCCCTTAAAAGCCACCAAAATTTCCAGAGTATATGCTGACAAAGGGAGCTTTGACTCTCAAAAACTTCTATCTACTGGACTCAAATCTTATTGGTCCAATCCTGATATTTTACCCTGTGGCTTGTAAAAGGCCATTTGTCTCTGGATTTGTTAGATTAAAGTGACAAAGTCATTTGGATCTTTCTTCCCCCAGATGCGATAACCCTGTGGTGAAGAGGCTGATGTCGTATCTTGGCAACATTAGCAGGAATGAGAACACCATTGTGGAATTAGTCAAGGGACTCTCACAATTATTAGAAGAGCTTGGGACCAAAGGGCAAGAAGTGAAAAAACTGGAAATAAATATGGAAGAGGTAAATTCCTTGGCACTGTGCCTCCTTTAAATAAAATCCAATGGGTCCACTGCACAGAGTTGAGTCCAAAGAGCCCCACATGCATAATGGCTGCTGGTCTCATGGTTTTGTTTCATGACCACTGCTCCATATGTTGTCAGAAAGCACTTCCACAGTCTCCTTGAAGGGCTACTTTTGCTGGAAGGGGAGGGCTCAGAAGGAGGGACATGTAATTTTTTTCAGGCTGTCTTCTGCAGTTCCTTTAAAGGGCCTACAGTAGATGCCCGACAAACAGCTGAGACATGGAAGCAATCTGCTCCTGCTTCTTTGCTGTTTTCAGATCTACCTGGTAATCCCCAAATATATCTGGAATCCCTCCCGGAGAAAACCTATAAACATTTGGGATGCCAAAACGTACCCCAAAATACCAGTAAAGTATTTTTCATGTATATTTTCAGCTCAGATAGATCCAAATGCACATCCCTACTCAAAAAGCCTTGATGCGCTGTTGGATCTCTCTGTATGGTCCTTTGTATCACAGCCAATGGTATTGCACAGTCAGCCTCTGGACAAAGACTTAGTCTAATTTAGAGTAGCTTGTCATAGTTCCAGTACTCTCTGTTTTTGACTATGCCTTTTTCTGCATATGCTGTATCTTGCTGGCTGCAAGGTGTGATCTTAGCACTATGAAGTGACATGGTTTATATTTCAGATATGTATTTGTAAGTAGATACCATGTAAATATAGTTTGCATTCCTGGCCCCTTACTGTAAATCCTCCCTTTCCCAACCCAACAGTTGTTAAAAGCATCTACAAGGAAGTCCCATGTACCACGTATGTGGCATACTTACTTTGAGACTTCCTGAAAGCCATTGCTTTGAAACTTCATGACTACTGCTTCCTTTCTCAGTCCTGTATTGCTTCAAGCATGCAAATGTCACCTAGCCTAGCATGGCATCCTGACTGAATTGACTGATATTACAAGTCCAGAAGAGATAGGTAGAAATATACCAATTTATGAATTTTCTTATAATCTGCAAGTCCCAGACAATGTGTATACAGAATTTCAGGTTTCTGATGTGGAATTATTAAAATGATGTTGCTGTCCCTAATGTTTAGTACCAAGCATCTTTGAATCTCTGGAACACACAAGGCTTTGGCATAAATAGCTGCTTACCCCATTATAAATGACACATAAACCATTTAAATTAACGTAAGAATTACTGTCATTTTCTGTAGGTAAAATTGGATCTAATTGCACTGTGGTGCTTCTCCTTTGTACAGTCAAAGTAACAGTTTTAAAAGACAATAAAAAAGCAGAACAAAACAAAAGTCTCTTCAGCCACAGGCAGGTCAAGACTAATAACCACACATATGGATCAATAGCTGATCCAATCTAAAAGTATAGAGGCCAGGAGATGAAAACGGCTGTTAACTCTGATTCCTTTTAAAGTGTGTTCCGATACTCAGCAACTATAAATTCAAAGGGCCATCTTCCAAAGGAAGTTTAATGAAGGTGTCAGCTCTTGAATGATAGATTGAAGAAAACATGAGTAAATTCTAGAGGTAAGTCGATACTTTCCCAAGCCCAATGATATAAACAAATGCTGGTAAGATATATACTGGACAAACTCATCAAACAAAAGTAGCATTACTTTCATCCACCAAGGAAGGCACCTTATCTGCATATAGGCAATTAGCCAGAAGCATTTACTTGCAAATTGCCTGTTCATTTTTTGTCTGCAGGAATTGCCTTTTTGTCAGGAGCCACCCAATGTAGATGCTGTCTGCATTTTAAAAAGATAATAGAAAGTAGTAGGTGAACACATAGTTGGGCTGCAGCCTGGAAAACCACACAACTAACTTTGGGGAAGTCTTGATTTTGATTTTGATACCTGTTATTAGGTACCAAGCAGCACTGAATCAACTGTCTGCCCGATAGGACTTCTGATTTTTTGCTGCTAACTGCTGTTCCTGGCGCTACACTGTGAAGTGTCTTCGCAATTTCAGAGAAGGAATAGGGGAATTAACACTCTGATTAGACACATCCCATCCTTTGGGTGCACCTTAAGGAACATTCTGGATTATGATTCTAGACAGTATCAAATCTTTAATAACAATCACATAACAAATAGCCAAGTGTGGCCCTGTACAGATCAAAAAATCCACAATGAGGGAAGGGGTCACAGGGCTAAGTTAAGGTTTGCAGAAGATATGAAAATATAATATCATAAAAAGGGGAGTATTTTTAAAAACTAAATAAAAACATCACACATTCAAAACAGCTTCTTAACAGCACAGAGCTTGCAAGAACACCTCATGAGATCTTGGCCACCATTTTGAGTTGTAAAGCAACCCATCGTAACAACAAAGTATTCTTCAATGTAAAGCACTGCTTTACCAACCCAGAAAGGCATGGCGGTGGCAGCAGTAACAACAAGGAGGAGAGTGGGGGAGGGAAAGCAGAAGCAAAGCCAGCTGTGTGAGGGGAAGGACATGGTCCAAATGCTAGTGGGGAGAGGAAGCAAGGACAGGCAGAAATGGGCATGAATCTTTTTAAATTAGGGAGATAAGAGATGTTATGTCTTGAAACATAAGCTGATGTACCGCATGGCGATCGCTACAGAGGCGACCCCACGGGTCCCCGGATGTAGCTCGCCAGATGCCCCGCCCATCAAGATCTGTGGGGGGAAGTTTGACTGACCAGGATTGGACTGGTCAGACTGGGGGGCAGTTCCGGGTAATGTATATAAGCGGGACCCGGCCCGCGTGTTCCCTCTCTTGTAATGTACCACTGAATAAAGCATGTTGCCTTCAACCCGTCTCGCAACTCAGTACATTACAAGAGAACAGGAAGGAATAGAAATTGGTGTGGAAGTCGGTGTGGGAGAGAAAGCCAGAACCAGAGGGAGGGGGAGGGTGGTTCAGGAAGTAGTACCAGAGCAAGAGAAGAAGCAGGGTCAGTGGGGGAGGGATGTCTTCTTCCTTGCAAATCCTTATGGATCCCACTTTTGTAATGATCTAATGGTGGATTTCAGCTTTCTGGTGAATCCATTGAGGTAGATGATCCATTGCCCGCTGGCCTTGCACCACCAGCACCTTCAAATCTGTGGTTAAGAGATGAGGAACATTAGATCTCCATTAGTTCATATTGATGTATAAATTACAGAGAACACTTGCAGGGTGTCTAATGCACAGTATGCACTGGCATTAAGTAGTGCTGATCAGAAAGCAAACAAGCAAAGTGTGTTCATAATACATCCAGATGGTTAAGATGATGGGAGGCTTTGTAGAACTTCTTCACTGCCTCTGTTGGTACAGAATGTATTTAGCACATGACTTCATTAATACACTGAGTTCTGGTAGGACTTCCTCAAAAGTTTGCAGTGTATTTTATTTCCTCCTTCCAAAGAAGAAGAAACTGGCAGAGAGCATTGCATATTGCAGCATACGTATACAGTCAGAGTTTGCACAAGAATGCAGTCTGAGCAATATAGTGGATTTTAAGAAAGAATTTCATATGCATGTTGTCCTGATGATTTTTTAAATGTGTGTGGTGAGGAGACTGCAAGATTGCATATGGATCTGGGTTTAGCCACATGTGGTCTACAAAGTGTTGGCAATGAACAGAACAGCAAACCTGCTAGCTGGAGGGCGGGCACGCAGTATGATTAATCTACAACAGATTCATACTTCTATTGGAAAGCATGAACAATTTCTACACCTGGCTGCTGATCAGATGGCAACCACAGTGCTGGTAACAGGAACAGGAAGCTCTGTTTGTTTCATTGCTATGAAACTGGTTGTGGAAATGGGAATTTTGAAGTCAATATTTGACAGATAAGATGGGCTATGTCATCTATCCATATTACAAAATGACCTGAAGGTTAGGGAAGCAGAGATCACACTGGACTGGTAGAACTGACTGAGTTTTCAGCTGATGCTGTCCAACTGCCAGTTAAAATACATTACTGCTCTGTCAGCAAATAAGGTGATCTTCTTAGAGGAACTCTAGCTGGGCCATAGATTACCCTACTTTTTATTCAGGCAACATTTGCTCTCCAGAGCTTTGAAATTCCTCCTCAGTTACTAAATATTGATCAGGGTAATATTTTCCTACTTAATAAAATCTATTTCTTTTCTCTTTTTTAAAATAACTGTATTCTTCTTCTTCAAACTATGCTTATCCCTAGCTATTCTCATTCAGTTGCCTTCTCTGAAAGGCCCATGTTATCCCCTGGAACTACAGTAAAGATTTTTAAAATATAATTTTAAAAATAGCAGGAACTGGTGAATGTGAAACTTGTCGCAACGTGCAATGAAAGTATATTTCCAATAAGCATTTGCAAAGAGTGGCATTTAAAATGCTGCACAGATTCTTCCTGTGTCCATTGTAATGAATAAAAATGGTTTGGCGTTAAAATGGGAGCAAGTATTCAGAAGAAACCAGATGCTTAAATTGAGCCATTTCCTCCCAAGGCAGGTTCTAATACCTTGGTCAAAGCATCACAACATGCTGGTCCACAGCATCCTTCCTCTTGCTCTAATCCAAGACAAATAAAATAATTTGTTCATTTGAATAGCACAGTAGCTAACTAAGGAGGACTAAAACGTTTCAGGGTGCTTTCACACAGATGCCTTACATTCCATGGCAGTTTGAGCCAAGCTGACCTAGGATTCAACCTTGTGGGATCCATTTAGCCAGTATTCCCCATGCAAACTATATTAACCCTACAGTGATTTTTCCCCCCATGTTTGAAATCAGTCTTCAACAGTAGGTAATATTGCTTAATGCTGTGGTCATGAGACACTCATAAACCAGCTTTCTGATTATGAGTACCCTCAAGAGCAGCCCTAAAAGAAGTGTCTTGCAAATCAACAAAGTACTTGACTAAAATACTAATTTTAAGGAGGTGACCAGCTATTAAACACATGCTTGATTTAGTCACGTAGGCAGTCCTACTGAACGTAATGGAAATGCCAATATTTCTCCTCTGCTTAATGATCCACTTAAAGCAATCAAAGGTATTTCACAGTCGTGCCGCTAAGCGTGTATTTCGTAACTATGTTGGCAGATACTAATGGCGGAAAGAGAATGAAAAGCACTGATTGAGAGCTTGACTTTATTATTGGTACAATAGGTACACCATGCAAATAGATGCTACAGAAGCTATGGAACCAAATTAGTGGTAGCTGAGAGCAGCCCAGCCTTTGCAATTATGAAAGTTAATGGGAAAATATATTCCAAGTGGCAACATCTGAAATTTGTGGGAGGTCTCAGCATACAAAAAATAACCCAGGAAATATCCATTAAACAGAACAACAAGTATTTGTGTAACCTTACAAGTGACTATATTCTTCATTGACAGTTTCCACTTAGCAAAACTTAACTTGGTTATCAAAGAAGACTTCTGGAGGCCAATAACTCTGATTAAAGGAGAAGGGTTGAATGTGCCACAGTACTTTTCATATCATTTGTTGTTGTCCAGATGAAAGGCCCCTTGCTAGGAGAACTGCAGCAGAAGATGGAGGAGACTGAATTCCTGAAGATGGAGTTGCAGATGTTGGAGACGGAGAGAGTAAGGCTGTCACTGGTGGAAGAAAAGCTCTTGGATGTATTACAGCTTCTTCAGCAACTCCGGGATCTGGTATGAAAAGAAAATAATGTGAGGAAACAGAATGTTTTGATGCTGCCATTCCATTAGGAAGAACCACCTTTGTATCTTTTCAGAAGGTCTCCTGTAGGGACATCCAATGGCAAGTTGGGCTGAGCTACAATGACGTCATTAGGAAAGGAGAAGCAAAACACCCACCAGACAGACTCAGGCACATGCTGCTCTCCAAATCAAAGGTCTGGGGCTTAGAACTAAGGATGTTCGAAGGCAGAGCTACCAACTACACATACTGCTGTACCCCTTTCACTGACTTAAAAAAAAAATATATATATATATATACACTGCAGTTACCGGGGATTATTTAATCCTCCTTTGCTCCATTTTCTGCTGAAAAGTGTCTCTTTCACAAAAGGCCACTCTTACTCCTCTTGGGGGAAATTTACCTGTATAATTTCTTCAATGGGTTCAAAAGCAGAATGCAGTAATAGTGTTATGTAGAAAAATGATTGTCTCACTGTTCAGACTGCAGTAGTGGTGGTTGCATGGTGTGACATTTTAAAAAGGAAAATTGATCATAAAACTATTCATTATGTGTCGCTGTGTCCTCAGACTAGTAAAATGCAACTCTTAAGCTGTTCCCCTGGCCACATCAGTATGCATTAGGGTGTGCAAAATTTTTCATAATAATTTTAGTTTCGGATTTGGGGTAGGGCATTGGTTTTGTTACCTGATTTTTCCGAAGGTCTGTGACCAGTTTGGGAGGGGCTCAAAATTTGAGATTATTATTTTTTGTCATTCCACACACTGTGCTCCAAGTCGCAGGAGCAGGGAAGGAAAAGAAAGGAGGCCAGCCCTGGACTTAGCATGCTGGCATTGTCCCTGCCTGAGGCTTCTCCCTCCTGCTGACATTTTGCTCAGTAGCAGGTGAGGAAATTGCTGCTGTGACAGCCAAGCCTCTTGGGAGTCCAGGAGCCACCAGCCTGACTGCCATTTTCCAGTTAAGGGAGAAGCCTCCAGTGGCACAATGCCAGCGCAGTAAGTCCGGGGCAAGTTTGGTCCTTTCCTTTTTAAAATGTAAAGAGACCAGGTCTACCTGACCATAAATTGTTAGTCAACATCTTTCTTATGTCTTCCCGAAACACTCCAAAAATTCTGCATGATAAATTTTTGTCACTCCCAGAATGTCAAACATGTTTCATGTCGCGTCCGATGTTTCCAAGCTGACCTAAAACAGCTAATTTTGAGTATAATTTCAAGTTGGGTATATCCAAATGCACACCCCTAGTATGCATTTGGCATGTGTGCTAAACAAGTGGGTCAAATTAGATCAGGGTCTGGGAACAAGTCTGAAGGACAGTAGGGATGACTTCCCATTCTCAATACTGATATCGACAATATTCCCACAAATGTCTAAAAAGTGGTCATCCAGTGTCAGATGAAATCTTCAAAGCCAATGAACAGGTCTTCTGTTGATAAGAGGCAGGATTTCAGTGCTCTGCACAGCTTCATTTCCTTTTCCCTTTTTGTTTAGTTACTATTAGTTAGATCCAAAGTCAGTCTTTCACTAGAGTAACAGTACTTATGCCAGTGGAATGGCAGTTCCATTGGTCCAGGGAAAGAGGTGCTGATACTACCCATTTTCCTACTGCAGACTCCCATTTTCCCCCCAGCCTGTCTGTGATCCCTGGCCCTTTGGACCTTATTATTTTTATTTATTAATCTTATATCCTGCCCTATTCCACAAGTGGGCTGAGGGCAGCTCACAACATATGTAAGTAACAACATATAAGTAACAACATATAAGTAACAATACAACCAATAATATAACAAAATTAAACAGTCAAAACAGGATGTTACTAAAAGAAGGCACTAAAACAGACTAATGCCTCCTGCAGTATATTAAACAGATGATGAGAAGGTATCCTAATTTACAACAGTGCCCTGTAGGTAACAAGCAAATAGCACTGAGCAGGTACCATGAGCAGGGGAAGCACCAAGGCAGTGAGCAGGTACAATGAGCAGGGGAAGCCGAGATTATTGGATCTTAGATCCAGACTGATTATCCACTAGGCTTGTTCTGGGATTGGAGGTCTCGCCACCCCCCCACCAACACTTCTGTCCGATTTTACGCAAGCTGCCTTGGAGCTGCAACTCACTACGCCTCTTTCCTGCAGCAAGCAAGATCCTCTGAAAACCAGTTTCTGCTTGCCACAGGAAATAGGTGGAGCGAGTCATGACTCTGAGGCAGCTTCGGGGGGAAAGAGCTCCAATGCTGGAACAAGCCTAGTGGGGAATCAGTCCCAGAATATGTTATGTTTAACTGTTATAACATAGAATTATACTTGAATTCCTGTTTCCTTAGTGTAGGATTCTTTGTACATTGCTCTCAAACACTGTGCAAAACAAACAGTCTTTACAATGCTGTAAATGTCATCTAAGATGGAGGAGTACTGCCTCCCCCACTGTATATATTGAATACTGATGACCTTTAAGACTTTTCTTACCTTCCTAGCTCCTCAAATACAGACCTGAAAATTGCAGTCAATGTTTGCAAATCCAAGTGATGGTAGTTTACTGAAGCCTGGGTTTGTCTGAGAAAGGTATAGTTTAAGGCCCTGGACAGCTCTGATGCAGCATCAAATTCTGTCCTCATGGAAAATCAAACAGGCAGCCAGGCAAAATTACAATGCTTTGGTTCAGATATAAGTATGGTTGAGTTGTGAAACTGAGATTCAGATCATAGGGTTTGGTTTGTCTTGGCAAATGCTGGTTTCATGACCTTCACTGTTTTCCTTGCAGAGACCCTGCAGATGCCACTTTGCATATGCTTACATTACAATTTACTTTGTGGTAGTAAAGTGATATGTATGCACAGTGGAATCACTGGCAATCCCAGAAGGCAGGCAGCATTATGCTATGGGTACTGTTGTGTCTTGCATTTCAGTCTTGAAGTTACAACACAGCGGACGCTACTGAGGTGACCAGTGGAAGTCCACTGGTCCCCGGATGTAGCTCTGCTAATATGCTCCGCCAATCAAGATCTGTGGTGGGAAGTTTAACTGGCCAGGATTGGACCTGGCCAGACTGAGGGTTGTTCCAGGTTATGTATATAATCGGGACCCAGCCCGCGTTGCTTGGCCTTGTGATGTACTCGCTAATAAAGCATGTTGCCTTCAACACGTCTCGTCACTCAGTACATTACAGTGGCGATGAGGATGGGATTCTAGCCAGGTAACTCCCAACTGACCTGGCCAGAGATGAAGAAGACACGCAGTCTAGGGAGACTGAAGCGCCCGCCACCACCTCCATGGCTAACCCAAGTGGGACAACTGGCCACCTTGCAGAGTTCGACCCCACCAACCCCGATAGGTGAGAGACTTACACGGAGCGGGTCGACTCCTACCTATGAGCGAACATGATTATAGACGACAGCCGTAAGAGAGATGTACTCCTGAGTGTCTGCGGGGAGGTCACATTCGAGATCGCAAAAGGTCTCTCAGCCCCCGCAAAGATCATGAAGAAAACGTACGAGGAGATAGTCACTCCTGACCGGGCACTTCTTGCCCCATCCATCCATCATTGCCCGCCGATTTCTCTTCCACAAGAGGGATCAAGGGGTGGGAGAGACGGCCGCTGTCTACCTGGCCGCCCTCCACCAAATTGTGGGGAACTGCAGCTTCGACAAGCTGGATGAAGCCCTGAGGGATCAATTCGTTTGGGGCCTCCGAGACAAAAGACTGCAGCAAAAGCTCTTCGCAAAGGAAGAGCTCACCCTCCAACTCGCCTTCAACGAAGCCACCACGTTCGAAAGAGCAACCAAAGCTTACCACAACCCACGACCAGAAGCCGTCCACCAGGAAAAGATGGCACCGGGCAACCCAGAGGAGGAGGAAGCAAACCAGCTCTGTCGCCAACCAGGAATGGGCCTGAGAGTGCCCACTCGGCCATGAGTGACCAAGAGATCAGGCAACACCAAGTACGGCAGCTGTGGGGATCCACACAAGTGACAGGACTGCCCCTATTGCAACGTGGACTGCAGGAACTGTGGAAGAGCAGGCCACATAGCGCGGGCTTGCTGGGCCAAGGCCAACCGCAGACACCAGTCCATCAACCACAACTCGACCGATGCTTATTCGACTGCATCGACTAGCCTGCAGGTAATGAACTTGCCCCTCACCACCCGTGATAAGGTCAGAGTGTTGGTCCTAATCGAGGGCACTCCATGCCTAATGGAGCTGGACTCGGGCTCCTCCATCTCCATAATTTTGAGGAGTCGCTAAGAAAACTTTGCCCCCGTGGCTGGCCCCGGCTGCGACCGGCTGATTTCATATGGCGGGACTTCCAAAAAACCCCTGTACAAATTTTGGGTTGGGCCACTGTAAGGGTAGAGTTTAAGAACTTTAAGGGCACGCTGGACATAGTCAAACCCCGAGGAGGTTGATCTGGGAACGCAGGGCGCCAACCTACTTGAAAGACTATGTGTCTTGAACTAGGGGGGGAGGAGTGTTGTGTCTTGCATTTCGGTCCTGAAGTTACAACACAGTGGACGCTACTGAGGTGACCAGTGGAAGCCCACTGGTCCCCAGATGTAGCTCCGCTAATATGCTCCGCCAATCAAGAAGTTTAACTGGCCAGGATTGGACCTGGCCAGACTGAGGGTTGTTCCGGGGTATGTATATAATCAGGCCCGCGTTGCTTGGCCTTGTGATGTACTCGCTAATAAAGTTTGTTGCCTTCAACATGTCTTGTCACTCAGTACATTACAGGTACCGAAATCCGTTCAGATGCCTTGGAAAGCAGGCAGACTGTCAGTTTGGGATCTTGTGTCTAGCATCTCAAGAAGGCAGGCAGGATTATAAACTGGGCAGGAGAAGACACATGGCAGAAGAAAAACAAAATGGGCAAGTAAAAAGCTTTAACTTGGAATCCCCAAGAAGGCAAGGCAAAGTTACAGAGAGGGCATAGAGGCAGATTATGTTATGCTTGTATACCTGGAAAGAAGGCCAGAGTTAAGAGGAGGGCACAGGAGACATTACACAAAGTAAACATTTGTGTAAACCGCAGTTAATAATATACATAGAATACTAACAAGTGTACCTTTCAATCTGCATTAGTACAAACACATAGGTCGTTTTCGCACTCACCTCCAGCCGACGCGACCCCCCTCTTCACCACGCAGGATCTGCGCGGATTTCGCACTAAATGCCGTGGAGCAGCCTTTTGCGCCGGAAACTCCCGTCGCAAAAGCCGCTCAAATGTAAATCGCCAAAAAGCAGTTTGGCGTTTGCGCGGCGTTTGCGACGGGAGTTTCCGGCGCAAAAGGCTGCTCCGCGGCATTTAGTGCGAAATCCGCACAGATCCTGCGCGGTGAAGAGGGGGGTCGCGCCGGCTGGAGGTGAGTGCGAAAACGACCATAGAAACCCAAGAATCTGTGCTCACTATTGTGAGTAAAGCCTGCCAAGGAAAAAGAAAGGGAGGAAAAACTGACATACTAAGCAGATAACAGCAAAACACTAGAAATAGCTTGAAAAATCCAGTAAACAGAAAAAAATTAGCTGATGCAATGAAGGAACTTGGATGGAGTCACTGGTTATATAAAATGAAGAAAGCCATCCTTCCCAAGCCACTGAGACAGCAATGATGATGATGATGTTGATGATGATGATGATTTTTATTATTTTAACCTCCACCCATTCCTATATTATCAAAAATATTATAAAATACACAGAAAAGCTTTAAAAACCAAGATGTTATATATGGATAGTTTTTAAAAAGTTATTTTCATCTTGTTTGGGGAGGAATTTATGTTAATATTGGCTGTGAAACAGATATTGCAAATGTAATTAAATACTGCATATGCAGAACAAATTTACCTGCAGTGGAGCTAGAAATTCACTGTTATTTATTATGAACATGACTAGATCTGATCATTGTTGTAGCATGCTTAAAATAGGCCTGAATCCTGTGGATGTTTGTTGGGAATAAATGTAGCATTCCCTGTTGTATTAATTCACTTAACAGGGCTGTCATGTCTTTGATGTGACAGAGCTTCCTGTTCGGATCAATAACACTACCATGAGGGATATGTTATGAAAGTGGCATGACATTATGATTGACAGAAGGCATAGCCGCATCCTATGTCAGAGTTCTGACACGTCCCTCACTGACCAGCCATGTTTTTGAAAATCATTCCAGTTTAGCAGATGATCCATCAAGCAGTGTGTCATGCTGTTGTGAGAACAGTGCTTTTGAGTCTTGTGTGCAGTCATGTATTGTAGCTCAGGGCAGCGATAAAAAGCTGTTAATGAATAGGATGACTGACAGCACCCTGGGAAGAATACTAAGAATCCATACAGCAACGCATTTGCAAGATTCTTGGTAGCCATCGTACTCTAATATGGAACTGAGTGACACTGCCTTAACCTTCAGAGAGACCTACTGAGCTTTCAAAGCTGCCTTGGTTGAGTCTGCTGCAGCCAGTATAATTTTTTGTCCAGAAAACTCAGTCCCTTCCTCACTGCATTTGAGTGTTTACTTTTATTTATTTGTTTTGAACATTTTTGTGCTACCTTTCCACCCAAATAGATATTTCAGGGCAACAAACATCAAGGCATTGAGACATTTCAAACATTGAAACAGCTAGGGTTGCCAGGCCCCCAGTCTAGGCAGGGGTTCCCCCAATTTTGGAGGCTCCAATCCGCCAGTGGCCAGCTGGCAGGTGGGGGAAGCCCCACCCTCAAACAGCCCCCTCCTGCATCAACATTGTTAGTGCAATGACATGTGGAAGTGACATCACACCGGGCATGTCATAAGGTGATGTTCTAGCACCTAGTATTTGGGAAGAAACTCTAGAGTTTTGACCAAGATGCTAGATTGTCACAGTGTGACATATCCATGTGATGTCATTGCACCAATAGCATCATACACAGTGATGTCGCCCTGCCTTCCCCACCTCTGGAAGGCTCCTTCCCACCCCCCCACCCCGCTGGCCAGGTAAGTAGGCCTGGTAACCCTAGAAACAGCATTTTAAATGTATATGTAAACTATTTAACAATGTCATAAAAACATGTAGACATACGAACACAGCACAATCAGGCAGGAAGGCCCAGAAGAGTTTACTGGGAATATACCAAATGAAACAAAAATATTTCCCCCATTGGTGGAAGACAATGACAGAGGGAGACAGACAAATCTCCATGGGGAGGAAGTTCCAAAGGCCCTTTCTCAGTTTGCTACCTGTCTAGTCTCAGATGACGGGGGCACCGGAAGAAAGACCTCTAAAGATTACTGGAGTGGAAAGATACATTCATATGGTCTTTCCCAATTTGTCTCAAAGTCAGTCTTTGTCAATTGAAGGTAAAAAGCAGTGGCCAAATCGACAACTATATTTATATGGGATAGGGTTGCCAAGTCCAATTCAAGAAATATCTGGGGACTTTGGGGGTGGAGCCAGGAGACATTGGGGCAGAGCCAGGAGCAAGGGTGTGACAAGCATAATTGAACTTCAAGGGAGTTCTGGCCATCACATTTAAAGGGACCACACATCTTTTAAATCCCTTCCCTCCATAGGAAATAATGAAGGATAGGGGCACCTTCTTTTGGCGTTCCTAGAATTGGCCCCCTGGTCCAATCTTTTTGAAACTTGTGGGGTATTTTGGGGAGAGATACTGGATGCTATGCTGCAAATCTGGTGCCTCTAACTCAAAAAACAGCCCCCCCACCAGAGCTCCAGATACCCGCAGATCAATTCTCCATTATTTCCTATGAGAATAAGTCTCCATAGGGAATAATAGCGTTCTCTCTCCTCCCCCCTCCCCACTTTCTCTCTCTCACTCACACACACGCTTAACTGTCTCTGGTGCAAGTGGGCAGCCATGTTGGTTTGAAGCAGTAGAACAAAGCAGGAGTCTCTGGTGCCTCCACAACGAGGTCTGGAAAGTACAGGGGCTACGCTGCTCTTTTACACACACACTCACTTGTCCAAAATGAAAGCAAAACAAACAGAGGGGCTGCACTCAGAGGTCTGTTGTTGCTAACCCTTCTCCATGAAGTTTTTCCTGTTCCAATTTAAAGGCACACACACATTTTAAAACTGGACTTGTTTGCAGGTCCTACCCCAGATCTAGAGGTACATGGTGGGTGTGGGAGAGGGGCTTTCCCTGCTGGCCAGCTGGCTGGGGGTAGGGGGAAGCTTGTAAAATCGGGGAATCCCCTGCTGGGACCTGGGGAATGGGAAGCCTAATATGGGAGGAGGTATGCTGGCCCAAACTATATAGACCAATATCAGCCCCTTAAATTGGGCCTGGAAGCAAATGGGAGCCAGTGTAGATTGAAAAAGTCAGGAGTGAAAGGGTCCCTGTGACTCACTCCAGTCAACATTCTGGCCACAGCTTTGTGTACCAACTGTAGCATCCAGACAGTCTTCAAGGGCAGCCACATATACAGGACATTGAAGTAATCTAATCTAGATGTTACCAGAGCATGCACACAATGTCAAGATCTTTCCAGTGCAAAAATGTCTGCAGCTGGAGAATCCAAGTTGGAGTGGGTGCAAGAGATTTCATCTGCAAAGAGTTTAGCAAAATTATTGCAGTGGACTGCAGAGGAGCCCATCTCCTCCCACTGGCATACATACAACCTACCTGTGCCTCTGATACGACTCATCAGTTACTTTTATGCATTTTCCTCCCTTTGAATGCTTTCAGCATGACCATTCCTGCTTATTTATATATCTGAACATTTTTATCCCATTTTTCTCCACACTCAGAGCAGGTTCCAAAATAAAACATGAACAATAGAATTAAACAAAAGTATGTGACCCAGCAGACTGCTACTAATCTTAGAGTAAGCAATGAGCCATATGGATGTCCTGGTTCCTGTGGTACAACTCATAAGCACCACAAGTTGCAAGTCATGAGCTAAGAGCCAAGGGCTAAAACTCATGCCTTTGGACAAGCCCAGGATTTACATTACCTGAAAAAAGGGGGGGAAGGGCAATGCCCAGCCCAGGTCTTACTCACCTGGTTTAGATGCTTCCAGTTTCCTTCTTTTCTGCTTTCATTCTGCAGCATGTATTCCTGCACCTAATACCTATTTACACAAGAACCAGCTTCTAAAACTTCAGTTTCATATTTATCCATTCCCTGTGAGGTAGTTAAAACATCCTAAAGTGCCAAAATAATCTTTGATGCCGTTTATTTGATTCAGAGTTCCGTAACAAAGAGCTATCCTTAAAAACCATTGGTTATGACATTTAATTTAATTTAGAAATCTTGTTAATTTGTCTGTTAAGATGCATGTGTACGAACCTTTGTTGAACCTAAATGTTCCATAATATTCTTTTATGTTTAAAGAACATATCTAAGCGAGCCCTGGGGAAGATCATACTCAGCACTTTGGAATCCTGCTGTGATCCACAACATGGTAAGAAAATGAAACCAATGCATAGTTCGTCATATCCCTGTGCCCAGCTAGGGGCGGGTGTGTGTGTGTGTGCGGTGGGATTTACCTCTCAGTGGTGTGGTGTGGCTTGAATTAGAAATGCATTTTCCCCATATCTTGACATCCCACACAAAAAGCATAAACAATGTCCTCCTTACCAGCACATTACCTCCCCCACCTACAGTTCTACCAGTTGACCACTTCCTAGTGCAGGGGTGTCAAACTAATTTTTATGAGGGCCACATCTGATAGAAAAGAGACCTTGATGGGCCAGAACATGTCAGGTTGGGCTGGGCCATGTTGGGTCAGGCCATGTGTATACCTATTTAAAATTAGGTAGCAGAGATATAAACTTTATAAAGGACACAGACAAACACAATTAAATATTTCTTTTTTAAAAACCTTAAAACATGCTTAAAACATTAGCAGTGGTATTAAAGGTGCTTTCTTTGTATCTCTCCCAAGGGATCCAGGGAACTGGACAAAGGAAGCTCTGGCTCTTTCCTTCCTTCTCCAGGTGACCAGGAGGGGGAGGAGCCTCAGCTAATAGAAGAAAGAGAGGCTTGGCTCAGTAGCTCTGCTATGTGATTGAGAGAGCCTGGCAAAGCAAGCTCTGCCTCACCCCTTCCTCCCCAAGGGAGGAGCCTCACCCAATGGAGAAAATAGAGGTTTTGCTCTGTAACTCCTGTGCAACTGAGCAAGCCTTGCAAAGCAAGCTGTTATTCAGAAGGAAGCAAAAGAGAAGGAGAAGGAAGCAGATGACAGCCAGTTGCTTGGGGGCTTGATAGGAGCCCTCTGAGGGCCTGATTCAGCACCCGGGCTGCATGATTGACACCCCTGCCCCAGCGGGATCACTAACTCCACAGTTCTCTTGTCCGTTAGTAAGGATCAGGGACTTTGTGGGCTGCTGCCCTCTCACCTATTCCTGGGCTGATTTAAATTCTTATCTGGTGCTACTAGGATGGCTTTCCTGTTACTTGGACATATCTATGTATCCCAAAAGCATTAGGCCCTCTGTAACTGTCTTATTTCCTGCCATTTCTGAACAGCAGAAGCATATACAATGGAGACAACTTTCATTTGCTGCAGTAGCTAAAACATATTCTCACACAAAGGTGCTTCTGTCTCCTGTCCTTGCCCTTTTCCTTTCTGCACTCCTGACTGACCCCAGCATCTTTTGAATCACAGAATAATAAAGTTGGGAGAGACCTCCGAAGTAATCTAGCCCAACCCCCTGCGCAATACCTTTCCCCTCACACTCTCAGTGATCTCTGTTCCATGTCCAGAATATGGGGAAAAACCTCCAGGATCCCTGGCCAAACTGGCCTCAAGAAAAATTGCTTCCTGACCCTAAAGTGGTGATCAGCATTTCCCTGGGCACTTAAAAAAGGGCCATCTTTACATAGTGTGCCCCCATACATTGTGAAACTTAAACTGTTCCTCTTTAGGCCAGCTGAGCTCTCGCTTGTCCCATGTAATGTCTGATCAGCCCAGGAGCTGCCCTGACAGCCTTTTGGGGCAATGGAATATATGTCACAATTAATTTGAAATATTTATCATCCTGCCTGTCTCCATGAGGGTTCAAAGTGCTTACAAGAAAGAAAGAAAGAAAGAAAGAAAGAAAGAAAGAAAGAAAGAAAGAAAGAAAGAAAGAAAGAAAGAAAGAAAGAAAGAAAGAAAGAAAGACACTATCTATAGTCACCTTAAGAACTCATTTGCATTAAAATTAATCACTGAACAGATTCATCACGAGTCAATGCCACACGTACAATAAAATAAAATAAAAGCACATACTGTGGAGAAAGGCAGAATGCGAAAAAGCTCACCAGAATGCTCTAAAATATCACTGAAATGTTTTCCTGAGTAGGACTATTTTTCATCTTTTCTAAAAACTGGTAGAGATGATGGCCTTCTGACCTCCTCAGGCAGGTTGTTCCAGATGGTCAGAGCCAAAACCCAGGCCCAGGCCAACCTACCACTCCTAAGGGGCAGCACAACATGAAGAAGAAGCTGGAGAACATCACTGGCCCAGAGGTTCATACTGGGAGAGACAGTCATTCACTTGAGAAAGATGCACTTAAATATGTGCATTGGAAACAAAAGATCCTTCCATAGAGGCCAGACCAGCAAAAAAAGGTCTCTTGCCCATTTTCTTTGTCTTTTTCGAGCAATTCAAAGTGGGCCAGCACATGGAAAATTCTCCATGTCTGTTTCAGCTTAAGCAACTTACTTATGATATTATATAGTCCTGTGTGGCTTCAATGTCCATGCCGAACACGCGGCTTCCACTTGGGTGACGGACCTAGTTTCTTCCATGGCAGCAGTGGGACTCTCTCAATATATAACAACACCCACACATCAGGCCGGGCACACGTTGGACCTGATCTTTGCGGCAGAAGTCATAGTGGATCAGATTTCTGCCGAGGCAGTGCCATGGTCTGACCACTATGCCCTGAGGGCCCGTGTGGACATTCCACCCTTACCCCGTTTAGGCAGTGAGCAAGTTTTGGCTCATTCGCGAAGCCAGATGGACCCTTTGCGGCTTCAAATGGCTTTACAGGATCCCTGACCCTCTGGTGACTCAGTGGATGAGCTGGTGGAGATTGGAATAGCTAGCTCTCTACAGCCATCAACGAGACCGCTCCCCAACGTCCTCTTCATCCTCGTTCATGATCCGCTCCGTGGTATACCCCAGAGCTGCGATCGATGAAGCGGTGATTGAGACGACTAGAGAGACAATGGCGACACACTCATGATGAAGCTACGAGAATATCTTATAGATCATATATGTGGACCTATGAGATGGCAGTCCGGACCACAAAGAAGATTTACTTTGCGTCCCAGATTGTGTCTGCGACCTCGCGCCCAGCACAATTGTTTAGTATAATTTGGTCACTAACAACTTTATCGCAAGGTAAACCAAACGTTAGAGAATTGGAAATTGGCTGTGAGGCTTTTGCGAGTTTTTTCTCAGATAAGGTCTCGATGCTCCAACATGACCTTCCCGCCATAACTGATATAGTGAAAGAACTTGAGGCACCGAGCATGTCTTCTGGTCCATTTCTAGATTCCTTCAATCCTGAAGAAGGTTGACAGGATCCTTTTTGCTGTACGCCCTGCGACCTGTGGGTTGGACCTGTGCCCGTCCTGGCTCATAAAAGCTAGCGAGGCATTGCTACGTGAGCCACTACAGGATATTGTCAACAGATCCCTTGTAGAAGAGATCTTTCCCACACCTCTTAAAGAGGCTGTGGTCTGTCCCCTCTTGAAAAAACCATCTGCAGATCCGGCCGTATTGGCAAACTATCGGCCGGTATCAAACCTTCCCTTATTGGGTAAGGTTATAGAGCGGACGGTGGCAACTCAGCTACAGGGATTCCTGGATGACACTTCCGCACTGGATCTATTCCAGTCCAGCTTTCAACCAGGTCACGGGACGGAGACGGTTCTGGTCACCCTCATATATGACCTCATGTGACACCTGGATCGGGGCGGCTCAGTGGTGCTATTAGATCTGTCAGCCGCATTTGATACGGTTGACCACCAGCTACTGACTAGCCGCCTTGCCGACATGGGGATTCAGGGGTCTGTCTTACAGTGGTTGGCCTCCTTTCTCCAAGATCGGGGACAAAGGGTGGTGATAAGGGAGGAATCATCCCAAAGGCACCCACTTATATGCAGTGTGCCACAGGGTGCGGTTCTGTCCCCGATGTTATTTAACATCTATATGCGCCCCCTTGCCCAGATTATCAGGAGGTATTGGCTGGGATGTCACCAATATGCAGATGGCACCCAGCTCTATCTATTGATGGGTGGCCAGTCCGACTGTACCCCAGAAAATCTAGACCTGGCTCTTCAAGCTGTAGCATCTTGGCTCAGGCTGAGTCGGTTGAAGCTGAATCCGGCAAAGACGGAGGTTCTCTATCTGAGCCGGGGTGGTCCGGGGGAGGGGGGGAGATCCCTCTGCCAGCTCTTGACAGGGTGGCACTAATACCAGCCCCTAAGGTCAAGAGCTTAGGTGTGCTCCTGGAGTCCTTTCTTATAATGGAGGCCCAGGTAGCAGCCACTACCAGATCTGCCTTTTTTCATCGTCGGCGGGTGCGGCAGTTGGCCCCTTTCCTGGAGCATGATGACTTAGCAATGGTGATCCATGCTACGGTCACCTCGAGAATAGATCACTGTAATGCTCTCTACATGGGGCTACCCTTGACGCTGATTCGGAAACTACAACTAGTGCAGAACACTGCAGCACAGCTGTTAATGAGGCTTCCTTGATGGGAGCACATTTAGCCAGTGCTGAAAGAGCTGCACTGGCTACCTATTGTGTTCTGAGTCCGTTTCAAGGTGTTGGTATTGACCTTTAAAGCCCTCTATGTTCAGGGGCCTGTCTATCTACAGGACCACCTTTCTCCACATGTTCCCCAGAGAGCACTGCGTTCAGGGACAAAAAATCTACTGTCCATCCCTGGACCAAAGGAGGCTAGGTTGCATTTGACACGGGTTAGGGCCTTCTCGGTGGCAGCTTCAGAACTGTGGAATGCTCTCCCGAAGGCCATAAGGGCCCTGCGGGATCTTTCTACTTTCCACAGGGCCTGCAAGACTGAACTGTTCCAACAGGCCTTTGATATCTAGCTGGGAGTGGACTGCCACCCCACATCATTATAGAGCTACTATGTGATCACCATCAGAAAAGAACTCGTTTATATTGCAGTGGTACAGCATCACGTGATGGTTTTAAATTGTAACTATATTTTATTAGTTTTAACTTGTAAATATGAATGTTGTTAGCCGCCCTGAGTCCGCTTGCGGAGAGGGTGGGATAGAAATTTAAAGTAACTAAATACAAACTATAACCTGAACACCTATTTTTTCTTTGCTTCCATGTGACCTAATCCTGCTTTTGCACATTAAACATGAAAGCAAAAGCTTACTGGAGATAATATGAAAAAGTAATAAAATCATCACAGTGCTCTCCAATTTCAAACTTTATTCAGGAAACATTGTTTTAATTTTAATTGAATAGGTGGTTGCAAGTTAAGATGTTCAGCTACATTTTACAAAAATGAGAATATTTTTGGAATAGGAAGTGGGTATGGTTACATTGTTCTGAAAGGAAGCATCTGTGTGGAACAAATATGGTAGAAGGTCTATTTATGGACTTCCATTACATAGTGAGAGAAGCTGCTGACTCCAGTTTCATACAATAACATTGCACAATGAAAGGAGATACTCTTCTGGCTACATTCTAAACATTCCAACAATCCTGGGTAAAAAAAAAGCTACCTTGCTTGAGTTGTTTATGTTAAATATTAAGAAGGGACTATATATCTATATCTATGCACATACAAGTGGGAGGCCCGCAAGACTCATGGGGGGGGGGGGTCCCATCTCTCATTTCATCTGAACCTGTTGGGGGAGGGTGGGATATAAATCTGATAAATAAAGTAATAAAATAAATTTCCCATCTGAGAGCCAGTTTGGTGTAGTAGTGGTTAAGAGTGTGGACTCTAATCTGAAGAACCAGGTTTGAGTCCCCACTCTTCCACATGCACCTTCTGATGTGACCTTGAGCCAGTCACATGTTCTCTCAGAGCTGTTCTCTCAATAGTAGTTTCTGTCAGAGCTCTGTCACCTCCACCTACCTCACAGGTTGTCTGTTGTGGGGAGATGAAGGGAAGGACACTGTAAGCTGCTCTGAGACTCTGAGTGAAGGGTGAGGTATAAATCCAATCTCTTCTTCTTCTTCTCTCCACCATGGTGACTCCAGGCCCCAACACCTACCTACAGTGTCAATATCTGGGAGCCGTTCTGAGGCTATAATGACTCCCAGGGTCCTCCACTGCCTTGGCCAGCCCCATAGGCTTTCCTGGAGTCCTCTGCCATACAGCTGGGCTTGCAGTGGCTCCCAGAGCTAGGCAGGGAGCATCTCCCAGAGGGCTCTGCTGGTGTGACCAGGCCTGGAGCCTCTCCTAGCATCTGCCACAGCAGCAGGCAGGCACAAAAAAGGAGTCTGCTGCCATGGCAACTGGGCCTGTAGCAACTCCTGGCATCCTCCACCATGGTGACTGGGCTCAGAGTTGACATCTGCCGTGACCACCACCACCAGCTCAACTAGTAAGTGTGCTGTCTGCGCAAGCAGAGAGTTTTTTTTAATTTGGGAAAATGTAAACCTTCCATTTATTTTTTTTAACTTTTTGCATTTTTCTGCAAGCCTGGTTGGTATGCAGAAAGAGTCAGTGTGGTCCTGTCCGTGGATTTAAGTACCTGCAGTTGGGGGCCACATGTCACTATTAGATACATAGATAGTAAATTATGTGCATATCCAAAGAAGACACTGACACATGGTTTTTTTTGTTTAATGTGACATTTTCCCTTGCTCAGATGGTGCACTTTATCTTTTCCAGGTTCTGACTGCAATATTTGAGCCCCAAACTGTAATGACTCTCATACTCACTGTCTTTCTATTCAAGCTTGCTTCTTTTGCATGTGTGTGTTCTTGTGTTTTGTTTTTTTGCATTCACCACTGCATAAATAACTCCCCCAAATTTCCATAAACAAGTGTTACTGTTTTGACAGCAAAATGACAATGACTCCATTGCATTAGATTACAAGGTTTGCATCACTGTAATAGGAGCCTAACAGTGATTTGAATCTGGAAATGGTTTTTACATCCTTCTGTGGCTATGGTTTCAAGAAGTTCAGCTGCACAGCACACCATCCACATACAGATTTAAAAATGTAACCTTTGTTCACTCAAGGGCGAGGATTAAATGACCAAAGTGCATGAAGCACACGGGACAGCCAGAACGGCTGGCAGCTGCTTCCCTCTGCATCACTTTCACATAAACTAGAAGGCTTTTCCACAAATTAATTTTCAGGAAATCTGCATTGTTATTTTGCTATTTACAGCTTTCAGAGAGAGAGGACGTTTTATTATTGAAACTGCACGCTCCTAACATGCTAACTTACCAACTTCATTTTGTCTTCATTTTAAAGGAAAGCCACATATTTTTGAAGTCCTAGATACCCTCTGCCATGAACTGACCGCCTGCGAACTCATTCATAGCAAGTCTCTGGAAGCAACTCCTGGTCATCAGTCCTTGGTTAACCCACTGGTCATCTCCTGTTGAGCAAGTGATTTTCCACAGAGAGGGCTTTTAAGCTACAAGGCAAAACACAAGGTGGCAACTAGAGATGATTTTCAAATTTTTCATCCTTGCTGTTTCAACCAAAGATCCTTGTTTCTATTTTGCTTTTGCCCCGTGGGAATCCACTACTCTATTCTTTGAGTTGGATCCACTGGATTTTTGCCCATGGAGTGCAACTGTCTTGCCTCCCTCTCCTACTGCAGCCTAATATGTCTCCCAATACCACTCCTAGAGGATCCCTGACCTCCCAGGAGTGACACTGAGGGGCATTTTGGACTGCAACAGAAGGAAGCATGTGTGAAGGTTATACTTCACAGGCAGAAATCATTCCATCCCCAGAATGCTCTATTCAAGTCTTTATTTTCATGGTATTGTCTGGTTACCTGCACTGAATCCCCCTCCCCCAAATGTATGCATTTTTGCATCATTTGCATATCAGCATAACACTTGTTGTTGTTCAGTCGCACAGTCGAGTCCGAGTCTTTGCGACACCATGGACAAAGTCATGCCAGGCCCTCCTGTCTTCCACAATCCTCCAAAGTCTGCTCCAATTTGTGTTTGTTACATCAGTAATGCTGTCTAGCCATCTCATCTTTTGCCGTCCCCTTCTTCTTTTGCCTTCTGTCTTTCCCAGCATCAGGATCTTCTCCAGTGAGTGCTCCCTTCTCATTTGGTGGCCAAAGTATTTGAGCTTCAGCATCTGACTTTCCAGGGAACAGTCTGGGTTGATTTCCCTTAGGACAGCATAACACATCATATGTATAAATAGCATATAACATTATATAGGAAAGGAAAGGTCTCCTGTGCAAGCACCAGTTGTTTCTGACTCTGGAGTGACGTTGCTTTCACAACGTTTTCACGGCAGACTTTTTACGGGGTGGTTTGCCATTGCCTTCCCCAGTCATCTACACTTTCCCCCCAGCAAGCTGGGTACTCATTTTACCGACCTCGGAAGGATGGAAGGCTGAGTCAACTTCGAGCCGGCTACCTGAAAACCCAGCTACTGCTGGAGATGGAACTCAGGTCGTGAGCAGAGCTTAGGACTGCAGTACTGCAGCTTCAACACTCTGAGCCACGGGGCATTTGTACATATTACAAACCAACCAACCAACCTATGAAATAAACAGTGGCAAACTGGTAAATATAAACCAATATAAAAAGAAATGAAACAGAGAGCATTAGCATTTCCTTAGTGGCTGCCACCCATGGCATCTGTCAAATTCCAGAGCTGGAATAGTGAAAGACTATTGTAGAAGATCAAATAATCATTTTATATGGATTCATCATGCCCAGTATTACCAAATATGACAGTTCCCAGATTTTGAGCATACAGAGCTATGGACCAGACCTTTCTCAGCTGAGCTACATGAAATATCTTATCTGGAAATGCCTGGAATTCACTTGACAGCTCTGGCAACCAAGACCTGCCCTCTAATCTTGAATTGTTAAATTACATATGATACTTCTGAGAAATTGTTTAGTTTCTCATCTCATTTCCAAGCAAGCCCTATCTTGCCACTTCTCTGGAGGACTGTTTTAACAAATGGAGCCTAGCACATCCATTTATTTGGTAGAAGAAATATAGCAACCCACTGTACAAAAAAAAATGTTCTACTCCTAGCCCAGTAGAGTCTTGTCACTAATTATAGCAGTAGATATAAATTTTAACTTTTCTTATCAGTTTCAATATAGCAGTTTGCCCTCCCTTGAGTATCAATTGACGGGCAGAATCCATGCTCTTTTCTTAATGTACCAATGGAAAATACAAATTTATTTTTAAAATATACCAAGCAATATAAAGTTGCTTATACCTTACAGGTTCTATATGGTAGCTATAGGCTGTTATAACTTCCTATAGTAGTGCAAGGCTATGTACTACAAAGTACACTGGTTTATGTATCTGCATATGTGCTCGTAAATGCACATTTTATTTAACTCTAGAGTTGTATTTATGTTTTGTCCAATTGGATGTTTTATTTGAAATAATAGTCACACTATTCAATAGTAATGTTCAACTGTTTCCTTCAATTATGATACATTTTAGATTGCTATATTAAATGCTACCTTTAAGACCATTTTGAAGTTGTGCCAGTGATTCTGTTCACTAGATACAGATGCATTATGAGTATGGGGGAGACAGAAGCCTGGGGTATTTTATGGGAGGGGGACACAGTCTCAGTGGGAAATAGACTTGGGGGAATAAAAGCAGAACCAGAAAGCTGAATGTTTAGGTATGGATGTGACCTCTTTGGGGAGCCTTGACCCAAATACCTTCACTCTGAGCTCCCCTTCCCAAGCCTCATTTTGATTTTGCAGACAGCACACTAAAGAAGATATTAGGTTAGGGTATAGACTGAGCTAGCCTGATGTGCTGCCAGTTATGTATATGTGTTTTAATAGGTGTTCTTTACTGACACCTAATTGTACTCCCCATCCAGCAGTTTTCCCCACCAACCTGGATGCTGTACCATACTGAACCTCAGTGTATCAATCACCCATCACTTACAGCAAGACCTATCTCCACTGACAAATACTGAATTTGGTGTAAGGCAGAGGTCCCCATCATTGTGCCTGTGGGTGCCATGGTGCCAACCTGGGGCTTTCCTAGCAATAGGGTTCCCAAATCCCCCGCTAGGCCTGGAGACTCCAGATTTGGAGCCTCCTCCCCCCGCTGGCCATAAAAGGGAAAGCGGGGGGAGGGGAGGGAGGAGAACGGCAGCCAGAGCTCTTCCGTTTTCTCAGGCTGCTTCCCGTCCCCAGTCAGCTGGCCGGTGAAGGGAGGGGAGCCCAGCCACGCCCCCAAAGGACCATGTGCCTTTGCACCTCCGGAGGTGAGTGAGTTCTGTCCCCTGCATCAGATTTCCCAGAAACCGGGGGGGGGGGGGGTGGAGGGGGTGGAGAGGGAAACGTCTTCTCATAGGGTATAATGGGGAATTGATCTGGAGGTTTCGGGGGCTCTGGGGGAGCTGTTTTTTGAGGTAGAGGCACCAAATTTTCAATATAGTATCTAGTGCCTCTCCCCAAAGTATCCCCCAAATTTCAAAACGATTGGACCAGGGGGTCCAATTCTATGAGCCCCAAAAGAAGGTGCCCTTATCCTTCATTATTTCCTATGGAAAGAAGACATTTAAAAAGGTGTGCTGTCCCTTTAAATGCGATGGCCAGAACTCTCTTGGAGTTCAGTTATGCTTGTCACACTCTTGTTCCTGGCTCCGCCCCAATGTCTCCTGGTCCACCCTCAAAGTCTCCTGGCTCCACCCCCAAAGTCCCCAGATATTTCTTGAATTGGACTTGGCAACCTTACCTAGCAACTAGTGTTTTTAGGAAGTGTGCAGAGCCATGTGGGGCTTTGGCCTAGCAAGGCTTCCATTGGAGATTTGATTGCTTTATGCGGATTTTTTGAAAACACTGCTTTAGCAGCAGCTACTGTAATAACAGAAGGATCTTTACTATTTGAAGGTGAGCTGCAGCAGCCATTTTGTAGTTGGCTCCTATATCAGAATTCCAAAGGGGCCTGCAGGCTGGAAAAGGTTGGGGTCCCTGGTGTAAGGTGTAAGGCAACACAGAACTTCGTTTAAATCTGTTCTTCTGTAAGGAAAAAAACAGCTTGAGCTGATTTGGAGTGAATGAACAGTGAACATAGATTGGCTGAGATACCTTTGCTGCTGTTTCACATCACCCTCTTCCAAAATGGCTTTGCTTTTTACAACAATGGCATGTAAGGCTGCCAATCCCCAGGTGGGCCAAAACGTGAGGAGGCTGTGAAAAAATATACTTTGCAAACAATAATTACAACCAGTATATCACAGCTTAATATAAGAATTACGCACTCTCCATAAATATTATATAAGTGCCTGACCACACTCTGCAATGTATTGAGTATTTATGTTCACAGTGTTTAAAGGGAAACCACTGCAATCAACTTTTTAACAATTACTTGTAAGAAAAACATGCAAAGTTTGCCAGGTTTAAACAGCAAATGCTTCTGTGTACAACATGCACAGTTTGCAGTATACTCGGCCAACAAGGACAACAGTCCTTGAATTAAACGTAGTCACAGAAGAATGAATTAGAAGTTGTTTTTTTGTTGATTATCCATGTGTATAGATTCAGTAACATGGTAACATGCTTCCTAGGTTTTTATCTTCATGTGTATCGAACGTCATCTTCTTTGACCACGTGATTATCCTGCATTATTTCCAATGGAGGGAAAGCACTTAAAAGGTGTGTGGTCCCTTTAAATGTGATGGCCAGAACTCCCTTTGGAATTCAATTATGCTTGTCACAACCTTGCTTCTGGCTCCACCCCCAACATCTCCTGGCTCCACCCCAAAGTCTTCTGGCTCCACCCCCCAAAGTCCCCAGATATTTCTTGAACTGGACTTGGCAACCCTATGGTGTGTGGATTTAGATTGTCAGCATACTACACAGAGGCAAATAGGGGTTCAAAACAGGAAATGGCAATAATTTTGTAAGAGGGTGTTAAATACTGGGTTTGATGAATTGATGTTCAAACAGGAACATGCTTTATTGATAACTCTGGAACAAGACAAAATGGCGGATATAATATAGTGGGTTCAATGAATAGAGGCGATGTGGTTGCAGTGATCATAGCTCACTTTATTAAGTTACAACTTGGTAATCACTGAACTTGAAGACTGCTTAACTGGGCCAATGGGGCAAACTATATACAGTCCTGGGTTAGAATGCTATTGGGTCATTTGAACCAGCAGGGGGCCTCTGATTGGACCAAGGCAGCAGGGATTTGAATCCTACTGCCCATTGTTCCTGAGTTCCCAAGCTCAGTCCTCCGGTGAGCCTGGCAGGAAAACTGGTAAATGAAACCTTGAGTCCCAATACACAAGAGCAGGGCTGCGACCCTGCTTATACTCATGCACAAGAACCACCCCCCCCCCCCCTGATCCCCATACCAAATCACGTCAGTTAAGCTTTGTGCTAAGCATTGGCCCTTGTATGGAGTCCAGGTCTCTATTGTAGCAAAGAGTCTCTACTGCCTCACTGCTGCTGGGCGCACAAAAGCTTCCCACCAAACACAGAATTCAGTACATAATGGGGCAGGGGGGAGGAGTCTAAGCTGTGGTAAACTTTTTTCTTAACCCATGTGAATTGAAATATAATGATCAAAGGTCCCTGTGGAATAAGTTTGGCATGTTAGAGATTACATGGTAAACTGTCCAAATATTTTCAAGTGACAACGCAACAGGAAAATTATATAAGCTTTACAGAACTGTGCTACTACTGGTATGTAGCACTGCAGTAACACACATAGGCCCTTTTCACACTTACCAGTGGAAGCCGGAAGGGAGTCGGTATTGTGCCGCCTTGCAGTAATCCGAGACAGGGATGGGAGTTTTCAGACACATGTGTTTTTTTCCCGATAGGGTTCCGTGATTGAAGTGAGCCATTTCACACTGTTCCGCTCTTATCTCGCTTCCACCAGCGCCAGCCGTTTTTGCCTGCCGGCTCGCGATCTCCAGCTTATTATTTTTTTTTTGAACGTCGGGCAAAGATCACTATAGCGCTATAGCGACGTATCACAACAGCAACACCATAGAGATGGCTAGGCTCTATTGAGATAAGTTACCAGGTTTCAGCGGTGGCGATATCTGGCATCTTAATGGAGCCCAGGCATCCCTATGGTGATGCTGTTGTGATATGTCGCTATAGCGCTATAGCGATCTTAGCCGACGTTAAAAAAAAAAAAAGCCGGAGATCGCTTGCGCCGGCGGGCGAAAAAGGGCGCGAAAACTGCTCCTGGGTTAGATACTGGACATTTCACACAGCACCCCATAGCGATTTCAACCCGGAAGGAGGGGTTGAAAAGTGGAAGAAGCTGCTCTTTGTTAGTAACGACTCAGGCATGCCTCACTACCGGGACAGCCGCGGGACTGTGTGAAAAGGTGAGAGTATTCCGGTAGCAGCCAGTTACTGAATCGGGTCTGTCTGAAATGCCAGCAGAAACCCGTTACTGTTCAGTAACTGACCAGCTGGCATACTGGAATACTTAGGCTGTGTGAAAAAGATCATAGTACTGGGGCACACACACACATGATCTGTGGTGACATTCTGTTGCTGGAAACAGATGCAGGTTGATTTGGATAAGTTTCAGGGCTGGTACAACTCTCCATTCTTTTACTTTTATTGCTTCCTATTCCTTCAACCATAGGTTGGCAGGATTTGAATGGGAAAGGTCCAGTTGAGGCCACTGAAAAACCTGCTTTGCCAGTCGTTTAGAATTCTTTCAAAGTGTTCAGCAAGCGGATAGACAAGAATGATGAGATTGACAAGAGATCCTTTTATTTATTAATCAATTTTATTTATATCCCACTTATCTCCCCAATGAGGACCTAAAGTGCCTTACATCATTCTCCTCACCTCTGTTTTATCTTCACAACAGTGCTGTGAGGTAGAGTGATTGGCCCAGGGTCACCTGGTGAGCTTCGATGGCAGATTGGGGATTCAAACCTGAGTCTCCCAGATCCTAATCCAATACTTTAACCACTATACCATGCTGGGTCTTCTTTCCACACTGGGACAGTTCAGCACCGTTGCTGCATTCCTCTCCCATTAAAAATGGAATCATCAGGCCATAAAGGTTCATATTGCAAGCAGGCCTCATTTTAGGCAGAAATTCACAGGAGAGGAGCTCTGGAACCTCTACATTTTATTGTGCTCTTTCTTTCCTACCCCCTCATCCCCCTTCCCCAGAAAACCTTGCTTCTGGACTCCATTGTTCAAAAACCCCTGTGAGAATACTGCTGAATTCTAGGAATTGACAAACTTTCTATTCCCCCCCACAAAAAATGGGGAAATAACCAATACATAGAGAGCAGACAGACAGAAATCTTCCTCGTGCCACTGTGACCACAAAGAAAAAAATAATTTAAAAATATGATGGGAGTAAGGTTTTATTATGACAATTATAATTCAAGAAGCATTTTAAGGTAGATGCTGAGCTGATATAATTTACTACACCTTCCAGTGATGTCAGGGGTGTGTGGCGTATGCAAATGAGTTATGAAAATTAGTTGTACGAATGAGCTCCAGCACCTCTTTTTCTACAAAATGACCCCTGGTTGCAAGGTATTTTCAAATGGTGGTGCAAGCAGGAAATGGGAAGCCATAATCATTACAGAATGAACCCTACTATTTTTCCTGCTTGTTGGATTGATTCCAGATTCCTACTGTATAGAAATCGTCTTTGGAATGAGCTGCTTTGATTTGCCCTGTTCCATTCATGCTTCAGGTTTTCACATCAGCTTTATTCTTTGTACATTATAGAGTTTGTAGAGCTGCACAGAAGTGTTTCAAAGTAGATCCATCAGCTGAACAGTTTTCTTTCCAGACCCAGTTATTCACTGCTTCCTTGTGCTTTTCATATGCAACTAATGAGATGCAAATATTCACTCTTCATGTTATCTCTTGTACCTTGTAGTGACACTTTGTGGTGTTGTTCTTGTCATCTCCTGTCCTCTTTTTTAAATATCCTACTCACTTGTGTCATGTTTACTCTGTGTGCAGAGATGGGTAGCATTTATATCTCTTTTTTCTTTTTTTTAAAAGCTATTTTTACAAGTCAATTATTATGGATAAATAAGTTACAAATATAATAATGGGATCCAAGCTATTGGGGGGGGGAGGGATTGCTTCACAAAAATTCATGTCATTTAAGGATTTTAAAATGCTTTTTTCAGCATAAAAGAATGCCCATACAATATTTACTACTATAATTTTTTTTAAAGAAGTTTCTTTTTTTTCTGGATGAGTGTGAGGAAAAAAGACGAATAAAGCTGCTATTATATGCCCACTTATTTTGGAGTATCACTGAACATTATGGGACTTTTCAGTAAGTGAGTAGAGGATACGGCTTCATTACTATTTATTCATTTTATGTATTAAAAACATTTATTAGCCACCTTTGTAGCTTATGAAACACAATATGGCTTACCATATAAATAAATAACAATAATAAAAAAACAGGATCTCAAACCACAATTTTGTACTGTCACCAATTTAATCAAAATGCAGTCCTCAATATAGTACTAGCTGCCATTTTTGCAGATGTGGATCAGGTGTGAGAATGGACTGTTTGGTCTTAATGGGGATTCATTCTGCTATCACATGATGCCAATTAGAGGTAACTTTTCAATTCTTTGTCTCTCATGTACGTACCACACATGCAGCAAGTGCAGGCACTGTAGCCTGTGTGTCAGCTCTGTATATGATCAGAAAGCTGGCATAGCTATATGTTGCGGAGGCAATGTAGATTACTTCCTGTCCCTCTGCACTTCTCTATCCCTTGGGTGGGAGGAGATGAGACTGGAGTAGAAAGTGTATTGCTTTGATGCCATAATGTTAACTATCCCTAGTAGCAGGAGGCTTAGCATCAAGAGATGTGCAGACTATATAAACACACACATAGTGAGATATGGGGTAGTACACTGTACTATGTGCCCACTTTGTCATTATTATTGCTGCCAGGAAATGCCACAAGCATATACATCAAGTGTTAGTGTGGCCAGGAAATGCTGCCTGCCTCTATAGGGGTACCCCACTGGAATAATAGGGTTCCCAACTAAGGAAAACAAAATTGATTCTGGTCAGGAAACAGGCCAAGGGAGCATACTTCTCTCTACAAAATATCAGAGAAACATGCCTGGGCCTGGTTCTGGTCTGGATATTCTCCCCCTCCCATCTGAATGATGAAATTATTATGGGTTCAACAGGTAATGTATTGTTTCTGTCTTAATCCTCGGCCAACTGATTAAGTGGCCATCTCCCTGCTTCCTTACTGCAACTCAATCTATATTTTGTTTACTCCTGTGTTAATGCCTGCCACCTGGGCAAATCCCTTGTCTTCTATGCTTACTCCTCTTCAGGGTATCTCTGCTAAATTGCTTGAACCATAACACCCATCCTGACCCATCATAACCTATCCTGACAAACATTACTAAGTCAGCTATACCATTTGTCTCTACCTGGAAATCCATTCATGTGTCCAAGATAGCCCATCAACAACCGTTAAGGTCACCATAGTTACAGGAGGACCTCCTCTCCTCAAGCGTCATTATAGCTCTGGGAGGGTCTTCAACTCTCCAAACCTTATAAAACATGAGAGCAAGCCACGCCTCCTTGATCAGTCTGAGCACATGTAGACAGATTGTTCCCCCCATTACTCTGAGTAAGGGGCCCCTCAGACATGGCATAATGGCTGTGCATGTCTCCATCTTTAATATCTAAATGGACCTCTGCACATCTGAACAGGTGGTATTGCCTTTATAATAAATCCCAAAAGCCCCTGTCTCTCATCTCTATTTTTCCTAGCCCTTAGGTGTGTGTATTTTATTGTTTGTGTTTGTGATTGTACCTTTTACATATTTTTCTAGTAAACATTTCAAAATATATCTGCTCTGGAGTTTTTCTTCCTGAAACTGGATCTTTGTGTTATCAGTGGAAAAGATCCCTGCTCCAATTGGCTCTACTTAGGTCTCCCTCTTGCTAATTTCCCCGTAAAAAGAGGAGACCCCCAGCACTTCCAGTAACATTAATACTCTTCACGCTGCAAACAGAAATCCACATTGCTGATTAATGTGTCCAGCATAAAATCAGGAAGAATGAATTTTCAGTTCACTAATGCATTCCAGAGAGACTGCCTGCTTGTATTCACATACCCACAAACAAAAAGATTACCATATTTCAATCAGGGCAAATCTGCGTGCACAGAAAAGATAATGGTGGGTGGAGGGTATGCAGTGAACTTCAGAGAGGCTTTACTTGATCAGCGTTTATTGTGGAGAGAACATTGTCTCAACATTTCATTAGGCTAAGGAGGAAGTAGGTGGTAGCAAAATATTCATACTAGTACACTAGTACTGTTATTTCAGACAAAGGCAAAAAAAATAGGCGGATAATGTAGAAAACATAATGGTGCACTGGTTTGGCAGCAAGCAATCAGAATTCTCTGTAATAACTGTACGAATACCTACTAGCTAAATGGCTACCATGAAAGCAATTACGGTATATGGTTCTTCCCCCCTCCTCCTCCCCTCCCCCTCACTGACAGCATCTCTCACCAGAAGCATCTTACTAAGTTTAGAAATCGGGATAAGGGAACAGATCCCTTATGGATAGAAAACTGGCTGAAACTCAGGAAACAGACCAGAAATGAAAGGGCAATTTTCACAATAGAGACTGTACCGTAAATAGTGATAGTCTGTTAGGATCAGTAAATGTATTAAATAACTTGGAATAATGTCCATTGTGAAGGAAAATACAATGGGTTCTAGAAAGAGTGTCTGGGTGAGTGCCCCCCCCCTTTATTGTCTTCCCACCCACCCCTGGAAGGCATTCACTCCCCACACACACACACACACACACACAAACCTCAAGGGGAACTGATCTCTGTCATCTGGAGAGCAGTTGTAATTCTGAAAGAACAGCCCTCACCTGGAGATTGTGAAATCAGAGAGCTCACAGGTATGAGTAAGGTATATAACTTAGAACACTCCGTGAGAGTTTTAACTAATACATATATTGAAAACAGAATTTTAAACCACAGTATTTTTCAAATATTCAAATATTAATCCAGTTAACAATATATTAAATTGCATTTTTTCTTATTCAAGGTACTCCCATACATATATATACTCACTACAATTTCAGTTTGGCACTGCTCTGTCTATCTCCAAGGATCAAGCACAGCTCCACACTTCTATTTGTCAGCTTCTCTTGAAAGGGCTGGACAAGAAATCCACAGGAGCCAAAATATAAGAAGTTTACCTGGTGCTTCCAATTCCATTGGGAGTATAGTAGATTAAGCAGGGCTTTTTTGAGCAGGAATACACAGGAACGCAGTTCCGGCTGGCTTAGAGTCTGGGGGTGTGGCCTAATATGCAAATCAGTTCAGGCTGGACTTTTTCTACCAAAAAGTCCTCTGTTAAACAATGGTTATATTGGGGTATGTGGCCTAATAAGCAAATGCATTCCTGCTGGGCTTTTTCTACCAAAAAGCCATGAGAATAAGACTTCTATTTTACAAAAATCCTGAAACAACTTAGAATTGTTAACTGGAAAATATTTATTTTGTGACATGCCAGTCCCTTGGTGAGCTCCCTGAAGAAGGATTCACTCTGAAAGTGGACTGAAGCAGCAGTCCAGTGGCAGCCACACCAATTTAGGAACTGCAATCACACCTACATTGGACTTCAGGAAGTCCTATAAATGAAGAAAAAACATTGTATATTGTTTTCAATATATGTATTAGTTAAAGCTCTCATGAAGTGTTCGAAGTTACCGTATTTTTCGCTCCATAAGACGCACCTGACCATAATACGCACCAAGAATCCCATTTGCAATCAGGTTAATGATGCATTTAAAACAAAACAAAAAACACAGTTTTGCAAGCCAAAAAAAGGGGGGGATAAGCAGCCTCCTGATGGGCGGGGCCGTGCAGCAAGGAGCCCGATCCCCCCTCCTCCTCCTCGCACGGGCTCTGGCCATGGACCAGCCCTGCTGGCATCACAATCCGGCTCCGCCTCCCGCCCCCCCCCTGTGGGCCCGCCGCCTCCCTCCCAGGCCGCGCCAGGTGGCTATAAATGGATGCGGAGCGGCTCCTCACCGGGAGGCTGGTGGGGATTGGGAGCGTCGCATACTAATCCACCTCCTCCTCTGGCTGCTGCGGCTGCTGCTGCTGGACGGATGGAGGGGAGCGCGGCCCAGGCATCTGCCCCCGCCGGGAGCCAAGGCCCAGCGTCACATTGGAGGGGAGGATGGGGGGTGATCGACAGTGACCCTCAGAGGATCCCTGGGGCAGAGCCGTGACGATCCACTTGGGTTGCCAAGGCGGCGGCTGGAGATCTCCCGCTTTTGTACCCAATCTCCAAGCAACAGGCATTTGCAGTATTCGCTCCATAATATGCACACACTTTTCTCCCTACTTTTTTTGGGGGGAAAGTGCGTCTTATGGAGCAAAAAATATGGTATATACCTCACCTGCAGATTGGCAAAAGTGGTTCCCTGGAGGAAATGGCTAGTTTGGAGGTTGAAGTCTATGTAATTGTATCTGAGGTCCCACGCCTCCTCAAAACCACTCTCTTCATGCTCCACCCCTCAAATCTTCAGGAATTTCCCAACCTGGAGTTGGCATCCCTATGTCCTTCTCAGCAGCAGAAGCAATGTTATTATACAGGTCCAGTGGTTTGAGAGATACTATTGGCACCTACCTGTCACAGTTCTTATCTTGCCCTTCTTCTGAGGAGCTCATGGTAGCATTCATGGTCTACTCTCCCACTTTATCTTCACAACAATCTTGTGAAGTAGATTCTGCTGAGAGAAAGTGATTGGGTTAAGGTCACTCAGGGCTGAAAAGGGATTTCTGAAGAAAAGATTGGATTTATACCCCAGAGCGGCTTGCAATCTCCTTGCCTTCCCCTACCCATAAAAGATACCCTGTGAGGTGGATGGATCTGAGAGAGCTCTCTAAGAACTGTTCTTGAGCAGAACAGCTCTGAGAGAGTTATGATTGACCCAAGGTCACTCCAGCAGTTGCATGTGGAGGAGTGGGGGAATCAAACCCACTTCTCCCAGATAAGAGTTCGCGCACTTAAACACTACACCAAACTGGCTCATCTGACTGCTAGTCCAGTGTTAACCACTATACCACAGCAAATAATGGGCAACATCAACTGAATGTGCAACAGTAGTGAAAAAGGTAAATTCCATATTAAAGATTATCAGGGCAAAGACTGACAATTAAATTGGTAATATCATGAAGTGTTTACATACATTTTTGTTCACATTGTGTTCAGTTCTGGTTGCTCAATCTCAAAACATATTTTTAGAGATGGAAGTAATACACAAAAAGGCAACCAAACCCGTCTTTGAGGCAAGTCTAGAGCATCTGTGACTTTTTAGTTAAGAGGTCAAATTGACTAAGGAAGAATGCAATAAGAGATTTATGAAATTATATGGGCAAAATAGACAAGGAGAATTGGCTTCTTCTCCGCTACTAGAACTCTGGGTCACACAATGTAATTGCTTGGCAGTAGACTCAGAACAGCCAAAGAAAGTGCTTCATACAATTCATAATTAGAATAAGGAATATGCTGCCACAAAATGTGGAGATTACCATTAGTTTAAACGACATAAAGGCAACTACCTCTCTGAATACTACTGGTTGGGAGTCAAATTGCATGGAAGCAGCTGTTGTTTTCATTACTTTCTTGTGGGCTTCCTAGAAGCACATGACTGGCCCCTGTGGGAAAGACAGGCCCTTAACATGATGCAACAGATCTTTTATAATGTTATGTTCAGTGTAGCATTATCTTTGCCTCTATAATTAAACAATGCTTGGGTGGCTAAATAACATTATCTTCTCTTTTGGTGGTTCACTGCACACACTCTTATTAATGCGATGAACCACTGCCTCAGCTGCACCACAAGTTGCTTGCAGACCTGCAGTGGAGATGAGTTCCAGACCAAAGGTCCAGTTGGAGATCTGCATCAATATCACAATCATTCTGTAACATGCTGGCAGTAGACTACCAGTTTAAGGGACTGGGCTGCTATTATCTGAAATAGATTAGAAAGCCATTGGCTAAAGTGAAATACAAATAGCTCTGTGATTACTGCAACATTTGGCACATACAAATGTCAGTTCTTCAGACCTGAATGAGACTGCAAATAAATTGCTTACTTTGAATTTTCCAGGCACAAGCGATGGGAAACTGCGGAGAGTAAAAGCTCATGATAACAGAAGGTTCATATATATGTTGGCCTTTATCAGGGAAGTTTATGCCAAAAAATGAAGGTTAGAGTATTAAAGTATTACAAGAGTGCTGGTGTTACTAGCACATTTTTAAGGGAAGACATAAAAGGGAGACTGGCTCAGATCATTTATTAAATCCATTCAGATGGATGGTTGCAGAACTGTGAAGAGGTTAGCTTTATTACAATAGATAATTTAAGGAGCAAAATAAGAATGCTCAGTTCATAATCAAGCAATTTTACCCCTTACTATCAGTTTGAGTGTACATATTTATGAAATGGTTGCATTTTGTTGTCATGCCACAACACAATCACTCTAGAAGATACACACAGAATGGCAAAACATTGTATAAACTGCCATATTCTGGTGTAGTAATAATACACAGCTGGCATACCTAAGCAGGTAGCAAAAGTGAGGTCACATTTGGCACATCTTTGCACTATACTTATATTATCACTGTTCTTTTTCTTATTATAAACTGAACATGAGTAAATTCAGTGATATTTTGCCCAATTGTGTATATATAATTTAAACAGGCAACATCTGTGCATACATAACTTAGATAAACAGGCAGCATCAGAGCAGAAAGGATATTAACTCTCTACCAATAGAGAGGGCTATAGGTTATACATTTATAAGTGTCCAGTTGTGATTATTTTTACCACAGACCAGCTCACTTATCCAGTTCTACATGCAAGAAGATGTTGAGCAGTGTAACAGACTGCACTATTAAGAAGCTTAGAAGTGCTGTACAAACAGGTAAAGAACTGAGAAGAGTTAATTCTTCACAGGGCCAGAGAGTCTTGAGGGACAGGCTGCTCCAAGGAATCTACTGAGCATCAGCTGAGCAGAGAAAGTCTTGAGAGAGCTACATGCTGAGGAGAGAGTCAGTCTGATTTAAGCCTTAGCTGAGAGCAGTTTTACACAGATGGAATACTGGGGGAAAGTTGGCAAGAACATATGAAGCTGCCTTATATCAGACCCTCGGTCCATCAAAGTCAGTATTGTCTACTCAGACCGGCAGCGGCTCTCCAGGGTCTCAAGCTGAGGTTTTTCACGTCTACTTGCCTGGACCCTTTTTAGCTGGAGATGCCGGGGATTGAACCTGGGACCTTCTGCTTACCAAGCAGATGCTCTACCACTGAGCCACCATCCCTCCCCTTTAAAAAGTTTAAGAAAGTTTGGGAAGTTAAGCAAAGACTCCAATTTGGGTCAAAAAAAGAGGATAGATCTTTTTTGGGGGGGAGAGAATTTCCTCACCCAGTTAAACAGGGAGTTAACTCTGAAGAATGGAGAGATTCCTGGTCTGGTGTGGTTAGAAACTGCCTGTAGAAACTTTAAGAGCCATTTAAAAACTCAAGACAAGTATTGGTGTTTCAAGAGAAGGGGTTGGGTACTGGGAAAAGTGTGCCAGCCTTCTGGAAACCAAAATAATTAGCAAATACTCAAAGGAAGTGTACTAGTGTGTTTGGGGAAACACTGGAACAAAAGCCTCTCAACATAAAGTTTTAAGTAATTGTGACTAGCTTAAGAAAATCTAATTAGCCTGAAACATAAGAACTAAAGTCTGTACTGGTTTTACCTCAGAGTTATCTGTATTGAGTTACCTCAGAACTTTCAACCCCTGATTTCACCTGACCTTTTCCCCACTATGTTGAATAAAATATTTTGTTACTTTTGAATTTCAAAATGTCCCAAGCACCATTTTCAGTGGTTTAAGTTAAAGGGCTATCCTGACCCTTCCCTTAGGTTCCTGGGCTGAGCCAGCAGTAAAATATCAGACAGTAAAATATCATACGGAGGTAAGGACAGCCAGAGGTCTTCAGGAAAGAAAAACAACAACAGACCACTAGGGCTGCTCAGTCAGAAAGGTATAAGAAAAACGGAGGGAAAATCTTGCCTCTGAGGGAGGGAAATGGATGAGTCCATCATAACCAGCAAGAAGAGCAAGAGGCCCAATTCAGCACAGTGTGTCTGAATGCTGCAAAGAAGTAATTTAAAGGATCTGGAGTTGTCCAATTATCTAAATCCAACACATTCACATATGGTTCCCATGCAAGAATCATTGAAATATTCCACCATGTCTGATTTTAATGAGGAAAGAACAGCTAGCCCATGATATACATGGCAATTAGATACACGCACTAGGATAGCTGTACCCTGAACAACTTGTGTATGCATTCCTGTACCGAAAACGTTAAGCAGTCATTCTGTCCTAATGACAAGCTGGGAAAGCTGTAACTCAAATGCCCTGTAGCACAAAGAAAATACCAATTAAAGGGTAACTAGAGAAAGTTTTTAAAAACTGTCACTGAGCACAGGTGGTTTCTGCTATGAAGAACAAAGTGATGAACAGGTGCAGATAAATGATTTTGCTAATAAACTGTGCTGGAGTAAGCTCAATTGTGCTGGAATAAGTGCAACCGAATCTGTTTCTGTGAAACCAGCCCATTAAGCATTGTAACCATTCCACTGTGGTGAAGATATGTGAAAATCTGGCCTAGAAAGCCAGGGTGTAATCATTAGAGTGAAATTATGGTTTTCACTGATTATTAGTGCCATCCTAAGCAGAGTTCCATCCTTCTAAGTCCATGGACTTCAATTGGCTTAGTTTAGGACTGCATTATACACCTAAGATTGCATTACACATCTAAGATTATGTGACACATACTTTGTGATTCTGTGTCTCTTTACGAAGATGTGAGTTCCATCAATGGGGCTTACTCCCAAGTAAGTGTTTTCAGGATTGTTCCCTGGGAAGAGTATGGAGATAATAGATGACACAGGGGTATTTTATAAATCCTGGAACCATCTAGGAACAATGATATTAAGAACAGAAATTCAAACACTTAACATTCAGATACTGCCATATGCAGCTACATTCCTTTCTTCAGAGTGAAATTATTCTTAAAGGTGCATGTTGCCACCTGTGAAAGCCTACCAGCTAATGAGAGCATTGACCGTTACAAGAAAATGCGGAGGCACAGGTTAAATTGCTTCTGCCCTTCCAGCGATACATATTGTCATTTGAGCTGAAGGTATAGATCAGAATCTCTAATAAAGGTAATGTTCTATCTGCCCTTTCCTTCAACAGTCCAAGGCTAAGTTCAGATGGGCAGTTTGGCGTGATATAGTTGCTCTACTCTAATGGATTAAATGGGCTTGTTCACATACTCACATCTGGCAGCTGTTCCCCAGTAGTAGTCATCCCATTGTAAGGCAAGTTGAAATGAAGTAAATAGATAGCAGGTGAATTCCAGTGCTTTCAGACCCCTGCACATTCATCCTTCATTGACAGATGTCTGAACTCCCCCGGTGCATGTTCAAACTGGTTCAGAAGTGTAAACCTTTAATTCCATTTTTGCCATTCTGTTTTTTAAAATGGTAGAGCATATGTGCATGAGTGCACATGTGCACCCAAGAAATTCTTTCAAAAAAGGTAAAAGTTGGTGGGTTTTTTTAAAAAAAAAAAATAAGACCAGACTGCATGCTTTGTGATTGATCTGAATGGTCAATCATTGAAGAAGCAAGTGGTGCGCCAGATTGGGGTGGGAGTCTGATCAAAATCTCCATCACTAAATGCGAAGGAGTAAGTAGAGGCATGCCCAAACCACACCAACCTGCCAGTCTGACCACAGCCCAGTTCTTCTCCCCCCCCCCAACCCCCGACAATAGTTCATACTTCCATTCAATGTCATGCAGATTATCTTTGGTTGGTTGCAAGAGTTCCGAAAATCTTTACTCGCCCATTGTCAGAAGCCTTCCTGTACAATCAGGATTTTGCAAGATCTTCTTTATCAGCAGTTTCAGTCTAGATTGTGCTTGCCAACCTGTGAATACCAGTATTGGCCTTATTGTCAAATGGAACTGAAATTAACTGGCTAATACAACATTTTGCCCTTGTTCTCTTGCAAAAATCACATAAACCAAGTCAAAAGGAAACAACTTACACATTTGCCATGGTCACTTTGAAGGCCAAAGGTAACATGGTAACAGCAGTAAACAATGATTCACTTTGACACCATTCAAAATGCCATGCATTCAATGTCTTGCTAGCTTACTTAGTCCTTGTCACTGAAAAGAAAGTTATAACAGAATGACTAATGAATTTCCAAAATATAAATGCATCTTTACTCGGGAAAGTCACAGCACATTAATTAAATAGATAAGATGTATATCTTGATCTGTGCCTTTTAACAGAACGATTTACAAAGAAACTGACACAGTGCAATCCTAGACAGAGTTACACCCTTTTAAGCACATTGATTTAAATGGTCTTATAAAGATGTAACCCTGTCTAGGATTGCACTGCAAATGTATAAGATTCTGTGAAATCCAGATTAGTTTACTACACAAAGTGATCATGCGCACTTCCAATGCACTTTCAATCCACTTTCCAACTGGATTTTACTGTGTGAGCTGGCAAAATCCAGTTGGAAAGTGGATTGACAGTGCATTATTTAGTGTATGGAATCGCAGCCAAAGAGAGGGGGGTTTGCATGTAGCTGGTGGTTATTATTATTATTAAACCCTTTTAAGTCCATTGACCTGAATTCTACTTAATATATCCCTGACCATATTCTTGGATTTGTTTGTTTTCCAGGTGCATGCCCTTTCAGGTATGGAGGAGAAAATGGGGACCTGGGGCAGTCTTGTAAAGTGTGAAGTTTTCATTTTCATTTTTCCCTGTTATCATCAGCCTGTTTGCCAGAAATGTCTAGTTCAGTCATCCTATGAAAAGAACCATTTCATTAGAAGACTGTTTCCTCAAAAAGATGGAACAGCACAGCAGAAGGTTCATCTAATCACCTGGGGCCACCGAAGCAGTGAGACAAAGTCTCATAACACAGGAAAATTACTCCAGTAACAGATAGCCAAAATATATAGCGGTGATACAAATATATGCCATCATAATATGCCTACTGTTGTTCTACTACATACCAAAGGGAAATTGCTCAAATTAGGAAACAAATTATATGGCTTTCCTTTGAAATTTGATTGTGTTTGGTATTGGGAAAAGGAGGAATAGCTCAGAGGTAGTGACCACTTCTTCATAAGGAACTGGCATAAATATAGTGGGATGTTTTATTCACATATTCCTCTGAAGATTTCATTAGTCAATGAATACCTCCAGAAGGTCCCTGTGCTTAGCTAATAATGATAACTACTGAGAGACTTACTAGCTACAAGGTCTGAAACATTTGTAAAATATTTTAATAAAATTCACTTTCCTAGTTTAGCAGCATCAGCGGCGTCACTAGGGCGGGGCCAAGGGGGCCATCGGGCCTCCCCCAGAGCATTCTCATTGGCCCCAGGCACTGACCCATGCCCCCCCCCCAACAGGAAGGGGCTGGCCCTGGGACTAGAACGCTGCTGCTGTGTGGGCTGGCCAGGATTCTGAAACCGGGGCCGCGCTGCCGCCTCTACCACAAGGGGATCAGCATTCTGTTCAGCGGGGGTGAGTGGGCGGGCTGGCTGAGCTTCCCAGCTCACGCTGCCGCCGAGTTGCTTGCTTTCTGTGCATGGGGGGGGCTGGGCTTCCAAAACTCCAATGGTGCTTCTGCTGAGTGAGTCCTGCCTGTTTTCTGTGTGCCTGGGGGGTGGGGGGCGGAGGGGCTTCCCAAACCGGTGCCGTGTTGCTGAGTTGCTTGCTTTCTGTGCATGGGGGGGGGGGGTGGGCTTCCAAAACTCCAATGGGGTTGGATTACGGGGGCTGGTCACATGACCAGAGGGGGCTGGTCATGTGACCAGAGGGTGGATGAGGGAGGGGCCGTGTGAAGTGGGCGGGGTTGTGTGCGGAGGGGGTGACGCAGCCCTCCAAAAGGGGTGATGCCCAATGGGGGGGGTGACTTGAATCAGTTACACCCCAGGGTGCAACCCACCCTAGTGACGCCTCTGAGCAGCATATAGGTCAATTGCTTCTGATTTCTGTCCCTCCTCAATAACAACAAGAAAACTGGACTGTAGGTAAGATGTAAACAAATTGGAACAGGATCAGAGAAAGGCAATAAAGATTGCTGTGGCTCAGGATATGGTAAACATTCTGTGAAGAAATATTGAAGAAACTGGGTAGGTTTAGCCTAGAGAAAGCATGATTTCCCCCCTTCAAATATCCGAAGATTTGTCACAAGGAAACAGGAAGACTTGTTCTTTGCTGCTCCAGAGGGCAAGACTAGATCTAGTGGGTATATGTTCCGGTAGCTCTCCAGATGTTTTTTTGCCTACAACTCCCATCAGCCCCAGCCATTGGCCATGCTGGCTGGGGCTGATGGGAGTTGTAGGCAGAAAACATCTGGAGAGCTACCGTTGGCCATCCCTGTGTTACAGGATGGTAGATTTTGGTTGCTCATTAGGAGAAACATCTGTTGTCAAATTGTTCTCACCTTTAAGAACTTATTAGTTGGAGATGGGTGCATGGGTGGATTCTCCAATTGAGGCCTTCAAGCAGAGGCTGGACAATCATCTGTTGGGAATCTTCTAGTTTTGGATTTCCTGTATTGATCAAGGAGTTGGACAAGATAGTGTGTAACTCTAGAACTCTAATATTCCATTAATTACAGTTCTTCTTCAAGCAACAACATAAACTCATATGAATTGTTCTCTTTACTTTGCAGTCTTTCCTCACCAAGCAGATATATTCTAATTCCCTGCCTTACAGATGGAGACTGGCAAGCAAAGTTTTGACTGTTATCTTAGGGATTCTCCCCTACTTCATTTTCACCATACAACTGGCCAGTTTTATGTACTTAGCATCCTTTAGAAATTATACCTTGGCTTTTGCCACTCATGTAGACGTGTCCAGCAGTGCAGTGGATAAATAGATCACTTTGCAGGAAAGCCATTTCAACACTACTGGTCTGCCTTACTAGTGTCAGACAGGGTTATATTAATGACTATAGCCTTCAGACCTGTGATGTTAAAACAACTTGATTCAGATTCACCATCATCCTCATAAGCAAGGAACATTAACTTTTAATTTTGGACTATCACCTTCCAACTGTATTGCTCATGACTGCAGAATACACAGTAATTTAATACACAGGGTAGGTAGGGTTTATTTTCCCTTAATTCATTAATCCTACTCCCTTGTTGCTTGAGTCTATATCTAGCCCTCACTCTGTTTCGGCTGTAGGAAAGAAGCAGGAGTCAAGTTGGACCTTTAAGAACAACCAATTTTTATTTAGAATGTAAGTTTTCGTGTAGGAAAGAGCAAGAGTCCAGTAGCATCTTAAAGTCTAACAACAGGGTAGGAGCTTTCATGAGTCACTGCTCACTTCTTCAGTGACTCATGTAAGCTCCTACCCTGCCACACAGATTCTCTGTCACTTTCAACCAATATTTCAAGTTGCCAGTCCTCACATTAATTCTCAATATATTAGTAAACTGTTCTTCCCATAAGTTTCCCCCGTTTTTCTTCTCTCCTAAATCATGCTTTTCATATTCAAACCACTATTCTCAGTTCAAAAGTGTGGGTGGAAAAAGCTTGTCAGTTTTACTAATAGTTTTACCAGGTAAGTGCTGTCAGAAAAACACTCCTCTGCTCTCCAATAAACTGACAATGTTAGGGGGAAAGCTTTGTCTCCTTGCTGCTCTCTAAGGAAATGGAAAAAGCTCACTGGAAAGCAGAAGGGAATATAAAGGAAATGGCTACTGAGTATATTCAAGCCTAGTTCCACAGTAATACAAGTCACCAACTGTGATAGGCCATACTCAGGCCCGTAGCTACGAGGGGGCCTGTGGGGGAACAGCCCCCCCCCCCGACTTCTGGGTGAGGCTCCCTGACTTGGGGCCTCCAACCAGACCCTGGGTCTCTGCTGCATCCTTGCGCGCAGGGCAGGCAGGAGAAGCAGTCCCAGCCTCTTTAACTCAAGCGGGAGGATCAGACTGTTTCTGCCAAGGCCTGCCTGCTATTTGAGTGGCGGGGAAGGGAGGGCAGTGGCAGTGAGAGCCCTTTCCCATCATGATCCTAGTAAGCCCTTTCCTCCCAGCCTCCAGCCCCTGCCTCCTCCCTCCCCCTGCCTTGGGATTCAAATCGCACTGGACTGGGCAGCAGGAGCTGCCGCCAGCCTCACAGCGCCATTTAAAGGGCCCGCCGATCAGCTGGTCGATGGGGCCTTTAAATCGCTGGTAGAGTAAAAAAGAAAGAAAGAGCAATCCAAAGTGGTTTTAAAGCTCCCTCTCCCATTACCTTGCAGTGGAATTGGAGATCTCCCCCCACTTCCTTCTGCTAAAAGTTCTATCTACTGATGGACGGCCGGCCGATCTGCTGATGGACGGCCGGCCGGTCTGCGCCCCGGAAAATCTGGACCGGGCATTACAGGCCGTGGCTGAGTGGCTCAGACTGAGTGGGCTGAAGCTAAATCCTACGAAGACAGAGGTCCTTTGCTTGGGTCGCCGCGGCCCGGGGGGGGGGATCCCCCTGCCAGCTTTTGACGGTGCACCGCTGATGGCGGCGGACAGAGTCAGGAGCTTGGGGGTGCTGTTGGAGCCTTCCTTAAAGATGGAGGCTCAGATAGCAGCCGCTGCCAAGTCCGCATTTTTTCATCTTAGGCGGGCAAGGCAGCTGGCCCCCTTCCTGGAGCGCGACGACCTAGCAACAGTGATCCATGCTACGGTCACCTCGAGGTTGGACTACTGCAATGCCCTCTACATGGGGCTGCCCCTGTCCCGGACTCGAAAGCTGCAGCTGGTGCAGAATGCCGCGGCCCGGCTGTTATTGGGTCTCCCAAAGTGGGGACACATTCGGCCGGGTCTTCGGACTCTGCACTGGCTTCCAGTGATGTATCGAGTCCGGTACAAGGTGCTGGTTATTACCTTTAAAGCCCTATATGGCCTGGGACCTGCCTACCTGAGGGACCGTCTCTCCCCAGAGAGCACTGAGGTCAGGAACACAAAATCTCCTCTCTATCCCCGGGCCAAAAGAAGCCCGCCTGAAAGTCACTCGAGATAGGGCTTTCTCCGTTATGGCCCCCACTTGGTGGAATCAGCTGCCGGAAGAGGTGAGGGCCCTGCGGGACTTGGTTCAATTCCGCAGGGCCTGTAAGACGACCCTCTTCCGGCTAGCTTACACCTAGCCGGGATGGAACTTGACGTAACTGGCCTGCCATCTGTTTATATAAAATGATATGTTATTGGTTTTAAGCTGCATTGTTTTTATGAATTGAAATGTATTGGTTTTAATGTTTAAATGTGAAGTATTTAATTGTTCTATTTAAATTGTTAAATTGTTATTGTTGGAAGCCGCCCTGAGCCACTCCTGGGAAGGGCGGGATACAAATCCCGAATAAATAAATAAATAAAAAAAGTTGGGAGGAGGCAATGCACCTCAATTGCTGACCCCACTAAGCTGACCCCCCTTCCTTCCAGGGCCGATGGCGGTTGCAACAGTCGCTAAGGTGCTGCTCCAGATGCCTGGCCTTCACTCCCCACCCCCCGGTCCCTGGCAGGGCTTCCTCCCCACAGCTGTGGGCAGCTGAAACCAATGAGAGCGTGGTTCCAGCTGGCAGGGAAAGCAGCGGGAGCATGAGGACTGCTGGGCAGTAGAAGAGTCTGAGCATGTGTGGGGGAGTACCCCTTCCCTCTGTCAGCCCACTTTAGCATGGGCATCCTGAGGCTGATTCCGTGTTTGGCGTTTGCCTCCCTTTCGCTCCGAGATTGTTCTATGTGGATATGATTTCCCAATTCTGCACTAGAGGATTTCTCCCAGATTCAATTCCCCATCTGTTCCATGTGTTCTGATTCCGCATTACTGCTGCTCCTGGAGTTTCCCCCACAATCATAGCAATTTCCCCCTCCCTCAACACGATCATCTTTGTTTGCGTTACAACATAATGCCAGAGGCATAATACTGGCAAAGTCATGTGTTTTTCTTTTGCCCTGCCATTGGCAGGTTATCTAAGCTCCGGGAAATCTGAGTTGGCAATCCACCATTTTTATCCACACACACTGAATGTTAAGCACACAGTTTTCCATTAAAAGCTATAACAAATTACAAACATATGCATGAAGGTGGTGGTGCGGGGGAAGATTTATGCAGAGGGGTTAAAGGAGAAAGTTTCCCCAACTTATAAAAAAATAAACCTATAAACATAAGCAAATTCCCGTTTCCATTTGAGGCCATAGGGGGGGGATCAATAAAGGTGGCAATCGCACATCTTTAAAGTAGTTTGTGTAACATCGCTATTTACTTAGTTGCATTGTAACGATCTTATTTGAAAAAAAAAGTTATAATAGTCAGGAGTGATTTTTATCGGAGGGGGAAAGTAAGTAATCACAATGCAATGACACATTATCAAAATCACGTGGGAAAACATAAAGAATGGGGACGGATGGAAGCAAGGGATGTATTCAGTAAAAGAAAATCGCGTTACATCGTTATATATTTTTCGCGTTGTAATGCAAAATGTGATTTGTTTAAAAAAATACTCTATTTCAGGAAAATATTGGATAATTTTCAAAGGGAGTAAAATTAAGGAAGTATGACGAAATAACTGGGTGGAATCATGGGCGTGGAGTTATGTGGGTGTGTTCTACTGATGCGAGAAGTTTGACAGCACATTGGCGTGAGTTCCGCACATAAATTTCGAGCCCTGGAAGGGCATCAAAAATAAACTTCTCGCATTTTACTGATCTCCTAAATTCGGGGCAACACCGCTGTGGAGGCAGGTCAAACTGCCACCCCAAGATATGCGGAAACCAACATCTGCCCCGGGGGAAACACAGTGCCGGAGCCAGAGCAAAGGCTAATGCGGAATCAGCCTGAGTCTCCGCCAGCCTTTCCGGGAAAAGCCACAAAGAACTGCCCTCAGAAGAGCTGAAGCTAGCAAAGGGGGCTGCGCACCAAGTCCCCTTTCTCTCCCCATCCCTTGCGAGCCTGGACCTTCAATCGGTCTTTGGGGGGAGAAGAAGATCTGGCGGAGGGGGGCAGTCTGCAGCAACAATCAGCTTCTCTGGAAGTCACCCTGAGTTTCAGCAGGGGATCTCGAGAATAAGGAGGATGCTGTTTCCCAGGGATTTTTGTACTGCAGGCAGCTACTAAGAGGAAGGAGGAGGAGAAGGAGAAGAAAGAGAGAGAAGGAGTTGGGGAAAGCGCAGCGAGGGCGGAGACTGCATGGTAGTGAGCCAGCAGCCTTCCTCCTCAAGTGGCGGTGGGAGGGAAGGCCAGGGGGTTGGGGCTGCCTGCTATGTGCCCCCTGAAAAAATCCAAGGCCTCCTGATTCCTCAAATTCTGGCTATGGGGCTGGCCACAGCAGTCTGAAGTGTTGAGAAGGCAAAGTGAATATACTTGTGAAAAGCAGTAATCCATAATAACTGACACAGGTGGAGATTCCTGAACTGGGTCTCCCTACTACTTGGAAGATAGCATGTTTAAATGTAATTGTTGGCTATATTGTTATGTGATTTTATAGGCTGTGAGCCGCCCTGAGTCTGCCTTGGTGGGGAGGGCGGGATATAAATCAAATAAATAAACAAATAAATCATCATCATTTGTCTAGGATTGCAGGTTTGTACCAAAGGGAGAAAATCCTCTCTTTTCTCCCCATCCCGCATTTACAGAATTATCCTTCTAGTGAAGACTGCTAAAAGCCCTGGCATTGAGTGTAAGAATGGGAATGAAATGACTCAGCTAGGCAGCTGGTGCCCTGCTCCTCTGCTCATTACTTTACTCACAATAGTCTGTTATTTTGGTCTCCCTATTGTTTATATGTCAAACCAGCCTACTGTCTCTCATTGCCAACTTTCTCAGAGCAAAACATAGACCCTAACATAAATATACATAGATAAGATTCACATTGTCATAATGAATGTTAGCTCATTTTAGACTGGCATCTGTTGTGGACCAACAAATTTAGAAGTGCAGCAGGTAAAGACTGATGTTGGGAAAGTCATCTCAAGTACACACCGATTAACCACTCCATCCAACAACAGAGAACAGCAACTGCAAAAGTAAAGTGTGAAATACAAGGGGCATCTTGTGTTGAAGAGTTATTCACAGAGCTTTTTTTGAGCAGCAACACACAGGAATACAGTTCCAGCTGGCTTGGCATCAGGGGTGTGGCCTGGTATGCAAATGATTCCCTGCTGGGCTTTTTCTAAAAAAAAAAAAAGCCTTGGTTATTCATAATTTCTGTTGCAAAAGAAGAATGATGTGAAAAAAAAGACTTTTGAGGTTAAGTATTATATAAGACCACAGTGTCATCTATGTTACTTACAGTGGTCATCTTAGTGGACTCAGGAAATAGAAAGTCATTACAGATATTAGGAAAGGAGCTATCACCCTGTATCTCTCCAAGATCATTGACAGGAGTCATCTTTTATTTTATGCCTTCCAGCTACCTGAAGTCTGCAATGTGTATAGTTCTTAAACTATGAATATATATAGTTCAATCAAACCAAATTAACAACATAGGCTTTAACTTTGGATGAGTACTGTTTTGCCCAGTGCTTTGGAAATATTCCAGACAGTTACCATGTGACTCCAGTGCTGGACTGGCCAGGGAGTCAGCTTGCTCAATGGCAAGTGGGCCCCTGATGAAGTGGGCCCCTTAAACATTAGACAATATGTTAAAAATGTTAATGTCCTTTTAGTAGCTTGAAAATATAATAGAAGTTCCAATATTACTGTAATGCAATGGAAATTTACATTGTATTTAGGGTTGCCAGCCTCCAGGTGGGGCCTGGAGATCTCCTGCTTTTACAACTGATCTTCAACTGGCACCTCCCCTGGAGAAAATGCAATCTGTATTTACATTTAATATCTACTGCATACTGCCAGTAAAATGTACAATATATGTACACTGTAATTACTAAAACACACACACACATTTTAATTGTACTTTTCCCCACTTATGTATTTTTTTGAGAATTTGTATTTATTTCTTATAAAAATTAAATGATAGCCTTATAGTTGTGGGTGGGTTCCCTTTGTCTCCTGGTAACCAATATTTTTAGACCCAGTCTGCCACTGTGTGACCCTATGCACATTTACACAGAAATATTCCAAATGTGTTCACAAATAAATGTACAGCTTACAGATTTCAAGTTGTCAGTCCTCACATTAATTCTCAATATATCAGTGAACTTGCTTAGCATCCTTGTGCATATACAGAGAGAATGAGAAGGAAATCTGCCTCTTATGTTTGAGCCTCTGAGCACCATGTGGTGTTCAGCCTTCAGCTGCAATATTTTTAAACTACTATAGCAAACAGCAAGCATTTATGTCCATGAAATGCATGAATTTAAATTTTAAAAACTGAACACTTGATTTAAATCAGTCTCTCTTCTTAGTGATTTAAATCAATCCATTCTGTATGTTGATCCATAACAAAATAACTTTGAGTGGTAAAAATCACTTCACTAATGTATTTGGATTTGGTCTCTTTTTGGGGAACCAGGACTTCATTTTACCATAATAGCATGTTAGAGTTCCTCTGCAGATCGTATAACAATAATTCTCACAGCATTATTGTGTAACAAATCATATTCCACCCAACATTTTTTCTTTAACAGTGGCAATTTCTTAGAGGTTTAGAGGTTTAATGCATATAAACTGATAAACTCAGCATTCTTTCTGAATAATCTACCAGTAATTCCACACTCTTACAAAAGAAGTCTTCGAAGTTGAATTGAACATCATCTCTGCTCTCCCCCCCCTCCCCAAGATTTACAAAGTGTTAGGTTTTCTTAAAAAAAAAATCTACTTATATCTTTTTGTCTATCTCTAACTAAAATTGTCATCTTTGTTCATTTTCTGTAGAAGTTGGTATTGTATAAGTTTGTCTGAGAGGCAAAGAAAACTATCCCTCTATTTCTAAATTCCAGTGTATACACACACACACAAGGATGAAAGAAAATACAAACAAGAAATAGATGTTAGACAATTAGAAAACAGGAGAAGCATTAGAGAAGATAGCACAAATCAAAGTAAACAAAAGGACCAGGGCTTTTTTTGAGTAGGAACACACAGGAACGCAGTTCTGGCTGGCTTGCTTGTGAGAAAAAGATCCCTAATTTCAGAACATTGTAGTCACCTGTTTGGTTGCCAGAGTGCCTGGAGACTCACACACATCTGCCAGGAAAATGTGGGTTTTGTCTACCAGACTGTAAGGGACTTATGTGAGTACTAACAGCCACAACGTTGCAGCAGCACTCCATATCTTTGGAAGAGTGATTACCAGGAAAACAGATGGGTTTCCAGTCGCTCTGTGCAATCACCATCTCGGCTGTTGTAGTGGAAGAAGTTGCACCGCCAGGAACTGTCCGGGCAAGTGGATTTCAGCTTTGACCATAGAATCCATATGGGAAGGCTAACATCACCAGCAACTATCTTCCTGCAGTGCCAGACTCTATGACAGCGAAGCGGGAGGCTCACGTACTCAACAGATGTCACCTATGCATAAGGCAATCAAGCTTATCTTAGGCGTGGATCCTGTCAAACTGCCTAAGCCTTTGTCCAACGGAACCCAAGACAAAGGATGGTGCCAGTAGAGGAATGAAGAAGAGGAAGAACATCTTCACCCAGAGTCAAGTTTCTTTGTATAGATCAGGTGTTACCTTAGGTAGCAATTTGGCCATCTATTGTCACCTTTTAGATAAGCTTTGATAGCCTTTTAATCACCTCCACCCCAGTAATTTCACCCAATCTTTCCTTTAATGGTCATCCTGGAGCCTCCTCCTTTGGCCCATTGTTACCTGGAAGTCTAATCAGGTAACCAGGGCCAGGTCTGCTCATTGGCCAGGTATGGACATCCAATTAGGTGCCCCCAATAAACTAGCTATAGACTACCTCATAAGTCCAGCCCTTATGGTCATTGAGGAGCCTCCCCTTTTTCTGAGGTCATGTACCAGCTGACCACCTGTCATCCACCCCTGTACCTCCCATCCCCTAAGAGCTCAAGGTAGTCCTTATAACCACAGTCCCAACTCCCCACAGGTGTGCATCTAGCAGTACCCCATTCCTGCTGTTTAGATACTTCCCTCATTCTTGACCAGTTGAGGGTCCCCTTCTCCATAGTCCTTTTTTGTCACCATTGGAGCCTTCATTGAAGATTACGATGGGTAATTATCACCCTGTTTGTCCATCCTTATGTTACCTCTATGCATTTCTCTCTATTTTTATTAGGATTGTATGTGTGTTGTATGTATCCATTACCTTGTATGCATGTTCTGTAATTTCTGTAATAGATTTTTAATTGTTTTACTTAATTAGTGTTCTTGGTAAATTTAGCAATAATTTCTGGAAGTGGAATCCTGTATACATAGATTCTAGATCCTTTTTAAACCAAAGGTGCCCACCTGTCAATTCCCCAACCTCTTTTGAGGGCATTTTGGCTTACATGGTGTCAGGGTGTGTGGCCTAATATGCAAATGAGCTCTTGCTGGACTTTTTCTGCAAAAAGCCCTAAGTGAAACAATGGTGACATCAGGGGGTGTGGCCTAATATGTAGATGAGTTCTTGCTGGGCCTTTTCTGCATAAAAAGCCCAGGAAAGGACAAAAGCAAGGAAATAGAGAATAGCTCTTAAAAGATAATTTAAAAGAGGCATTCTGAATCACAGAAGACTTTTCAAAGGGAAAGGGAGAAATATGATCTGCAGTTTTTTAAAAAAGCAAAAATCCAGGATTAGTACCTGTAGCATGAAGTACTATGTTTAAGGAACAGCATTACAGATGTGGATCACAAACACCAGTACTAGAAGTCTTTGGATGAGGAGCTGAAGTGCTTGATATTAAATAATAATTTGGATACAGTGGGTGTTTCAGAAACATGGTAAAATGGGGAAAATCCATGGGATACAGTTATCCCTGGATATAAGCTTTATAAGCAGGACAGGGAGGGAGATGTTGGGGGAGGTGTTGTCCTGTATATTTTCTAATTTTATTTATTTCTATTTGTATCCCGCCCTCCCTGTGAACAGGCTCAGGGCGGCTAACAGCATATTAACATCATAAAATACAACAATCTATTATAAAACAATATTAGTTTAAAATGTTAAGCAATTATTAAAACCATAATATATAAAATTTAGACATAGAGTTAAATATGTTAGAAAACATTAGGGAAATAAACTGCCTAACACTAGGATGTCAAACATGCAGCCCAGGGGCCGAATCAGACCCCCGAAGGGCTCCTATCAGGCCCCTGAGCAACTGGCTGTCATCTGCTTCCTTCTCCCTCTCTCTTGCTTCCTTCTGCATAACAGCTTGCTCAATTGCACAGGAGCTACAGAGCAAAACCTATATTTTTTGCATTGGCTGAGGTTCCTCTCTTTGAGAGGAAGGGGGGGGAGAAAGATAGCTTGCTTTGCTAGGTCCTCTCAATCACACAGCAGAGCTACTGAGCTTAGCCTCTCTTCCTTCTATTGTCTGAGGCTCCCCACCCCCCCAGTCCTCTGGGGTAAGAAGGAAAGAGCCAGAGCTTTGTTTGCTCAGTTCCCTGGATCCCATGGGAGAGATACAAAGAAAGCACCTTTAAAACCAATGAGTGCTAATGTTTTAAGCATGCTTTAAGTTTTTTAAAAAACCTTTAATTGTGTTTATCTGTCCTTTATAAAGTACTATATATCTCTGCTACCTAATCTTAAGTAGGTACACACATGGCCTGGCCTGACATGGTCTGGCCTGGCCAACAAGGTCTCATTTATGTCAGATCTGGCCCTCATAACAAATGAGTTTGACGCCCCTTGGCACAACACAAGTGATATGCAAGGAAATACTGCACCTTAAAGGTTACTTAAAAGTGCGGGTGTACTATCACCCAACTGATCAAACCATTGAGGATGATACTGAGATGGTGAAAGAAATAAAAGCAGCTAATGTGATACTGGATGACTTTAACTACCCTCACTTTGACTCAAACATGTGCTTATGTCATGCCATAGAAAGGAGATTCCTAGGCATCATAACTGACTGCACACTGGAACAGTTAGTCACAGTCTACCAGTGAGGTAGTGATCACACATCCTACTAAAGGGGGTAGGACTTGTTTCTGAGAGGGACTCAAGACCTGGTGTGAAATGTTGCACCAATTGGAAACAGAGACCACAAAACTATTAAGTTCTATCTTGATGTCACTGAAAAATTACCCCTAAGACCAAAACTATAACATTTGTTTCTAGAAGCAGTAACTACCAATTAGAAGGAAGCTGAAAGGGAAACACAACAGGGTCAGATCCCTAGAGGATACTTGGAAGCTATTTAACACCACACTAATTGAAGTCCAGACAGACTGCATTCCCCAAGTTAGGAAAGGTATTCCTAAATCTAAAAGATTATCTTCACAGTTATGATCCAAGTAAAAGAAGCTATAAAAAGCAAAAGGCTTCTTTTTAAAAGTGGAAGTTTTGCCCCAATGAAGTGAACAGGCATGCAAAAAGAGAAACTGAGGAGTGGATTGCTAAAAGCCATCAAGAGACAAACAATAATAGTTTCTTTAAGTATATCCAGAGCAGGAAACCAGCCAGAGAAGCAGTTGGGCCTTTGAATGACGAAGCGATAAAAGGATTACTAAAGGAAGATGGGGAGTTCCCTGAGGCTCTTAAAGAAAGAGTGGAATCAAGAAATAAAGAAAATGACTACAAAATTGATGGTTATACAACAAAGTAGCAAATTTATGTATCCATCACAGGCACTGATCCAAGCCAAATCAAAGTAACTAGTGCTTTGTAAATCAAACCTGTCTAAACAAATTGGAAAATTTATTTCTAGCTTTAGAGAACTAAAGCTAAAAGAGCAAAACTTCCACTGATTTAAGAACATTAAGCTATCGTCCCACTGATATTTTCCATATTTTGAAAATTAATAAGTAAATCAGGAAGATTAATATGAATCTCTCCTCTCAATGGAAACCCTTGATATCTTCACAAAGTATAATCTAAACAGCACTTTTCCATTAGAAGAATGGGAAACAGAGAAAGAACCCTGGGGCACACTCCAACTATCACAGTCAGCATTTAAATATAGCTAGTGAAGTTAGAAATCAAATTCACAGCATGCTCAGTTTACTTCCTGCTAGCATGGAGAAAAGCTATCTTTTTCGCTAAAGAAATCTGCAGTGGAATGGGCAAGCTGTCAGGCTCTGTAGACAAATGATTATTTAAATAGCTAACAAAACAAGAGACAACGTTGAGAAACTTGTCAAGCACAAACCACAGATAGCTATTTAATTTTGCAAGGACTTTTTCCAATAGCCCAAGAGAGCAACAAGCCTCACACATTTTAAATTATCATTATTTTAATTTCATATTATGCAAACTGTTTATACATTCACACTTTTAAAACTCAGAAGGGAAATAGTCTCATCTGAAAAGATGACATTTTGCATTTTTTTCCAGTAAAGGATACATTAGTTAACGGAAACAGTTTTGCAGATCTGTAATAATGCATGCACTGATTCCAAGAAAACAGAGACTGAAGTTCATAATATGTAACTTAAGGCTTCTATATACTCCTGCAAAGGGTACACTTGGAAAAAGATGTCCCTCATAAGCCTTCACCCCTAATTCTCTTAATGTACAAGAGCCAGCTATATTTGGCTTAAGAGTAAGCCAGAGTGGGGTCTAGGGTGACCATAATGTCTGAAGGCCAGCCAGGGACACCTCTGGGGGGGGAAGGTAGGGGTGCGCGCGCGCCGCCGGAAACAGGAAGTGACGTCACTTCCGGCGACGTCACTTCCGGTGACGTCACTTCCGGTGACGTCATGCCACCGCCGGAAACAGGAAGTGACACCACTTCCTGTGACATCATTTCCCCCACGTCACCTGCCAGAAGCGGGAAGTGACATCACTTCCTGTGACATTACTTCCCCCAAATGACATCATTTCCCCCAAATGCCACTGCCGGAAACAGGAAGTGACTTCACAGCACTTCCTGTGACGTCCCCAAAAATCCCCCAAATATCACCGCCGGAAACAATTTTGTTCTCAAATCCTGTATATACTTCATCAGTATATGGGATAAGGCACTTTCTCAACTGTGCTGCATAATGCAGCCTATTTATTTTGTCCTGTTTGCTCTGTTGGCTCTATCTGCGCCACCTTCATCACTTTCGGGGTGTGGATCCCCCAGTGGGGTGGTCTCGCGACTCCCTCCGCCGGCTGTTTCTGATAGCCGTGCGCCCCCTCTTTCATTTGATATGTGTCCCGTGCGGATGCCACCCTCCCGCCGGGAGATGCCGCAAAATGAGCCCCCTCGAGGCTTATGGCGGCAGGGCTCGGGGGAAGCGAGCTAGACTGCTGTTCTTTTGAGGGGTCATAGAGTGTTTCGAGCCCGTCCCTGTGGCATCGGTCCCATCGTTGTGGGGCCCAGGGGGCCGGCGCAGCGGCACGCTGAAGCAGCCTGTCGGTCACTTCCGGGTTCCTGTCCTGCATCTCGACCTGTGTTATTAGTGACAGGCTGCTTCGGCGTGCCGCTGCGCCGGCCCCCTGGGCCCCACAATGATGGGACCGATGCCACAGGGACGGGCTCGAAACACTCTATAACCCCTCAAAAGAACAGCAGTCTAGGTCGCTTCCCCCGAGCCCTGCCGCCATAAGCCTCAAGGGGGCTCATTTTGCGGCATCTCCCGGCGGGAGGGTGGCACCCGCACGGGACACATATCAAATGAAAGAGGGGGCGCACGGCTATCAGAAACAGCCGGCGGAGGGAGTCGGGAGACCACTCCACTGGGGGATCCACACCCCGAAAGTGATGAAGGTGGCGCAGATAGAGCCAACAGAGCCAACAGGACAAAATAAATAGGCTGCATTATGCAGCACAGTTGAGAAAGTGCCTTATCCCATATACTGATGAAGTAAATACAGGATCTGAGAACAAAATTGCACTAGAAGACACAAACACAAAGCTCCCTTACACTGAATCAGTGCTTGGGTCCACCAAAGTCAGTATTGTCACATAAGAGAAGCCCTGTTGGATCAGGCCAGTGGCCCATCCAGTCCAACACTCTGTGTCACATAAGAACATAAGAGAAGCCCTGTTGGATCAGGCCAGTGGCCCATCCAGTCCAACACTCTGCGTCACATAAGAACATAAGAGAAGCCCTGTTGGATCAGGCCAGTGGCCCATCCAGTCCAACACTCTGCGTCACATAAGAACATAAGAGAAGCCCTGTTGGATCAGGCCAGTGGCCCATCCAGTCCAACACTCTGCGTCACATAAGAACATAAGAGAAGCCCTGTTGGATCAGGCCAGTGGCCCATCCAGTCCAACACTCTGCGTCACATAAGAACATAAGAGAAGCCCTGTTGGATCAGGCCAGTGGCCCATCCAGTCCAACACTCTGCGTCACATAACAACATAAGAGAAGCCCTGTTGGATCAGGCCAGTGGCCCATCCAGTCCAACACTCTGTGTCACATAAGAACATAAGGAGGGAGGGAGGGAGGGAAGGAAGGGAGAAAGGGAGGGAGGGAGGGAGGGAGGGAAGGAAGGAAGGGAAGGAAGGAAGGAAGGGAAGGGAGGAAGGGAGGAAGGGAGGAAGGAAGGAGGGAAGGAAGGAAGGAAGAAAGGAGGGAGGGAAGGAAGGAAGAAAGGAGGGAGGGAAGGAAGGAAGGGAAGGTAGGGAAGGGAGGAAGGGAGGAGGGAAGGAAGAAAGGAGGGAGGGAAGGAAGGAAGAAAGGAAGAAAGGAAGGAGGGAAGGAAGGAAGAAAGGAGGGAGGGAGGGAAGGAAGGAAGGCCACCCCCTCCCGCCAGCCCCCCCCATTTTCGGCCCCCTTACCTGCGGCGAGTCCGGCGGCGACGAGTCCGGCGGCGGCGGCGGAGAGGCCTTTCCGACGCCCTCCCGGGCGGAGGAGCACGGGGGGTGGTGGTAGAGGCCCGGGAAGCGTCGGAAAGGCCCAGGGTGGTCGCTGGAGGGCCTCCAGCGGCCACCGCGGGCCTTTCCGACGCCCTCCTGGGCGGAGGACAAAGGGGGGTGGGGGTTTAGAGGCCGGGAGGGCGTCGGAAAGGCCCGCGGTGGCCGCTGGAGGGCCTCCAGCGGCCACCGCGGGCCTTTCCGAAGCCCTCCCGGGCGGAGGACAAAGGGGGGTGGGGGTTTAGAGGCCGGGAGGGCTTCGGAAAGGCCCGCGGTGGCCGCTGGAGGGCCTCCAGCGGCCACCGTGGGCCTTTCCGAAGCCCTCCCGGGCGGAGGACAAAGGGGGGTGGGGGTTTAGAGGCCGGGAGGGCGTCGGAAAGGCCCGCGGTGGCCGCTGGAGGGTCTCCAGCGGCCACCGCGGGCCTTTCCGAAGCCCTCCCGGGCGGAGGACAAAGGGGGGTGGGGGTTTAGAGGCCGGGAGGGCGTCGGAAAGGCCCGCGGTGGCCGCTGGAGGGCCTCCAGCGGCCACCGCGGGCCTTTCCGAAGCCCTCCCGAGCGGAGGACAAAGGGGGGTGGGGGTTTAGAGGCCGGGAGGGCGTCGGAAAGGCCCGCGGTGGCCGCTGGAGGGCCTCCAGCGGCCACCGCGGGCCTTTCCGTCGCCCTCCCGGGCCTCCGCCGCCACCGCCAGGCCCCGTGCGCGGGCGGGGAAGGCAGCGAGTGAGGGAGGGAGCGTCCCTGCGCGTGCGCAGGGCGATCTGCGCACGCGCAGGGTCGCTCCCTCCCTCACTCGCTGCCTTCTCTGCCCGCGCGCGCGGCCCCCGGCTCTCTGGCTGGCTAAACCGGGACCTCTAATGGTCCCGGTATACCCAGCCCGGGAGCCGGGAATTGGGGGCCAGATTCGGGAAAGTCCCGGGAGACCGGGACGGTCTGGCCACCCTAGTGGGGTCTGGAAGTGTACAATATAAACCAAGATAGAGAAGGACCAAAGAAAATGGTTCCTAGCAGAAAAGCACAAGTCTGACTTGTTTTGGGAGGTGGCTGGAGGGCATCTCCAGGCTACAGGTCCTCCCCCCACCCCCCCATCTAAAACAAAATGCTATTTCTATCTATTGTGGAGTCCATAGGAAAGGTAAAATTTCTATCTATTGGAAAATGGTTCCTAGCAGAAAAGCACAAGTCTGACTTGTTTTGGGAGGTGGCTGGAGGGCATCTCCAGGCTACAGGTCCTCCCCCCACCCCCCACCCCCATCTAAAACAAAATGCTATTTCTATCTATTGTGGAGTCCATAGGAAAGGTAAAATTCTTTCTTATCACAAAAGCCCAACACCCTGAATCCTTCCTTCCAATCACCTTAATTAATGGGCCACCCCCACCACTGGGCAGCCTTTTCTCTCCAGCAATCAAGGATCAGCAGCAGATATTAGTTCCTGCTTACACCCCAGACCCATCTACTGGCCCCATTCTCTGAATAAACATAGAACATTACACTTTTGTATCTAGTACCTGGGAAGCATTTAACTCACCCTCACTACACAAAGAAGAGCACTGTGGCACAGAGTGGTAAAGCTGCAGTACTGCAGTCGGAACCCTCTGCTCACGACCTGAGTTCAATTCCAGCGGAAGTTGATTCAGGTAGCCGGCTCTAGGTTGACTCAGCCTTCCATCCTTCCGAAGTCAGTAAAATGAGTACCCAGCTTGCTGGGGGGGGGTGGGGAAGTGTAGATGACTGGGGAAGGCAATGGCAAACTACCCCGTAAAAAGTCTGCTGTGAAAACATTGTGAAAACAACGTCACCCCAGAGTCGAATACAACTGGTGCTTGCACAGGGGACTACCTTTACCTTTTTACACTACGCAATGGGCATCCCATCAAACTATTGTATAAACCACTTAACACATCCAGCCATACCTCCAGGTTTTGTTTTTGCCTATTTAAGAAGACACTCTGGACATGCTCAGTGTGACTTGTCTTGCTACAGACTTGCACACCCCCCCCCCCAAACTCTGGGCCACTTTCCATATTCATATTTACTTTCCATATTCTTCATGGACTCCTGGACTTCTGAATGGTAACTATATTTTCCCCAAATCCCTGCTATAGCCCTCTCACCTCTGTATTTTCTGTTAAACTTGTGTGCTTGTTTCCAGTGTGACTCTGTTTTTTGTACATGTGGATTACTTTATTAAATTTCTATTAATAAAACAACCTCCCTTGGTTAAGCAACAGTCTGGTTAATACTGCTAGTTCTCAAAGGAATAATCCTGATAGACAATTGGTGTAGACAATTGGTGTAAAAGACACCCTATTACCGCCTCTTGCAAGCCAAAGTCTCCTTAAATGCTAATAATCCCCCAAAATACTAGGAGAACCTCAAATTCCAGTAACAGCAATATCTAACAAACTGCAATACATTAAACTACAGTGTAAAAACTCTTTTAAGTATGGTTTGGAGGCCCTCCCCTCACTTCAGGATCATTAGAAAGCAGGGGGGGGGGATGTCTGCTGGGCACTCTATTATTCCCTTTGGAAACCAATTCCCATAGAGTACAATATAGAAATTGATCTGTGGGTATTTGGGACTCTGGGGGGGGGGTGTTTTTTTGAGGTAGATGCACTAAATTTGCAGCAGAGCATCCAATGCCTCTCCTCAAAACACCCCCCAAGTTTCAAAAGGATTGGACCAGGGGGTACAATTCTATGAGCCCCCCAAAAAGGTGCCGCTATCCTTCATAATTGGAGGGAAGGCATTTAAAAGGTGTGTGGTCCATTTAAATGTTATGGCCAGAACTCCCTCTGGAGTTCAATCATGCTTGGCACAACCTTGCTCCTGGCTCCAATGCAACATCTCCTGCCCCCCCCCCCCAAGTCCCCAGATATTTCTTGAACTGGACTTGGCAACCCTAGTATGGTAGTACGTTTCAAACACAGAAAACTGAATCCCATATCCCTGGGTTAGAAGTTACAAGCACAGTGAAAATAAGGTAAACTGCCAATAAGCGTACAATACAGGATAAGGTACTAAAGGAAGGTAGCTGACGTAATTATACTTGCTTTGAGCACAGACATTAATTCCTTCTAAAGCTATTATTTTTAACCTAAGAAATCAGGGCCAGTAATAGGTTGTCAAGAGCTTATGATGAAAAAGTTATAATCATAGATCTCTGATCTCAGGATTTTAATTCTTAATTTTGTTAATTATTAATGTTCATTGCAAAATAGGACATGAAAGCCTTTATTATCTTGCAGAGGGAGATGCCTCTATATGGTAGCACTGCATAGAAGTGATGCAAGGCAAATTTCAATGCAGATCACACATTAACAATAACATATCTATTAATTCAACAGGGCCAATAACATTTACTACTGCCCGGTTTTTATGAGAAATAACTGACAGCAACAACTATGGTCAACTTCCACCAATAATAATGTTTCTGCATATTCTTAACAGACTTTCCAAAATATGAAGCCCACAAGAGATGAATGAGTTCCTGACAACTGTTGTTACAATCCTTTTCTAAGTCAAAAATCAATCAAGACATCTCCATGTCATGTTTCACTCATAACAGCTAGATTAATCCAGTCTTTGGAAGACTTATGACGTGTATGTAAGCTCTAATGTGAATCTATTGCACCAGCAGAAGCAAAGGTTTCCTCATTCATTGCAATCTCTGTGTTTTCTACACCCATCATCATGCTGCACACAGCACTACCCCTGACATTGCAACACACAAGGGAAGGCTGAGAGCTCCAATAAAAGGCAGAGACTTCCTTAAAGGATGTGGACTGGAGTAATAGTGCTGAATCCTGATTTCATTGAATGGGAAAATGTGTGTTGGGGGAGGGGGTTATCAGGGCTGGTTTCAAGGATTATCATGGTTGGGAATTTGACCAGGCCAATGGCCAGGCAAAGGACTCAACACAAACCAGTTATGCTTGCTTTATCCCCTCCCTCTAAGAATGAAAGATTGCCCAGAGTTTGCTGCAATGCTGCTGGAACCCCTGGGGTAATCTTCCATTTGCTTCTGGGAATGTTCCTTAGAGGAGAGAGTGGAGCATCACGTGTACACGCTCCTTTAATCCCTGTTGGCTGCTTTGAAAAAAACGTAATAAAGTAGAAAATAATTACACTCTACTTACCCTTGCTGTAGTGATATATGAGGATGGATGCACAAATTGGTATGGTGTGCTTAGTGGAAGACATCTTGTTGAAATCTTCCATATCTCAGGACAGTCTTGGGGATGATTCTCAGAGCCCTCCTTCTTCAACAATGCAACAGGCAGCAACCAATTCTTCTCCACCAAGTAAGTTAACTGGGCTTCATACTTTGGAAAGTCTGTTCATAATGTGTAGAACAGTACACAACAAGAGGGGGGGAGGTCGCCGCAGGCTCACAGACTGAGAAGCTGGGATCCAGCTGGGAAGGAGTTATACTATGACCCCCGCCAATAGAGTGACAAGTAATGCCTTGGTGATTGGGAGATTTTAAGGGAAGTGCCTGGGGAGAGTGGCGTTTGGAGAGGATGTAATATCACTTCCAGGTGATGCTGTAGTAATTTTCCCAAATCCCTAAGATAAAGACTGTAGGGACACAGGGAAATTTCTAGATCATGTGGAGAGCATTTTCCAGACATTTTAAATCCTGCTCTCCGGTTTCTTAAGGCTGGGAGACTGAGGTCCAGTGCTGGAGTGTACTCACCTCAGGAAGGCCAACAGCAAGTCTACCTGCTAATGAAAGAAACACTTGCAGTTTAACGTACAGTTAAAACATGTATGTGTGGGAGGGTGTTATGAGTTTGTACTGGACCCAGTATAAATGTATTGGGCCCTAATCAAAGCAGTAAAATACAAAGCTAATGCTCAGAGTTATTTGATGGCACAAGATTTTGTATACCTGAGCATCTGCTTCAAAAAGACAAAGGGCAATTAAAATATATTTATTTACATTGAGCACATTCCTATAAGGGATGTGCAAAAAAAAAATAAATTCCGTAGTGCACAGATTAAGAAATATACGGGGGGGGGGGGATACGGAATCCCATATATTTCTGAATTCTGTAGTCGGAATAGCCGCATATATGGTAGATGCACGGCTATTTCAGAATATACGGCCCTATTATACCCTATGGGCCATTGAAATCAATGGCAAATAGAGTATATTTGAAGCCACCTGGAGGGGAGGGGGTTTGAGGGAGAGCCCCCAAATTTGCAGGGAACCTGCAGGGGACTCTCCCCTACAACCCCCCCCCCAAGTCTCCACCAAAAGATTGGGCCAGGGGGTCCAATTCCTGGGGCACCCAAAGCCAAACATAACTTCACACCAGAGAATCTCTATAGGACCCAAATGCACTATATACACCTATCTACACTATGAACCCTGCCACACAAAACACAATCTGCTCAAGGTCTGCTCTGCAGACCTGGCTGCAGCAAACCCAGATGCCAGCTCTCCAGCCCTGCCCCAAAGAACGCGGGGAGAGCTGGCCAAGCACAACAAGCATGCTGGCTCTGGGTCTCTCACCCAGGTGCCAGCTTCCCTGCCACAGAACACACAATCTACAGATGCCAGCTCTCCAGCCCTGCCCCAAACAACATGGGGAGAGCTGGCCAAGCACAACAAGCCTGCTGGTTCTGGGTCTCTCACCCAGGTGCCAGCTTCCCTGCCACAAAACACACAATCTACAGATGCCAGCTCTCCAACCCTGCCCCAAACAACATGGGGAGAGCTGGCCAAGCACAACAAGCCTGCTAGTTCTGGGTCTCTCACCCAGGTGCCAGCTTCCCACCCCAAGAAAAACCAGAACCAGGAAAAGGGACAACAGGAGAAGGCCCAGAAACTCATCTGTTAAAAAAGTGGCATTTTCACCAATAAGAAACCTCAGGCCAAATCAGTCAACAACACCCCGCCCCCCCAAAACCAGAACCAGGAAAAGGGGGGCAACAGGACAGGAGGATGCAAAACCTGCAGCAATAGAGAATAGATCCAAACAGAAGGCCAACACAAACTCAACTGTTAAAAAAGTGGCCTTTTAAACAATGAAAATTAGGCCAAACAGCACCCTCCCCCCCAAGAACCAGAACCAGAAGAGAAAAGGAACAACAGCAGCACAACACAGTAACAACAAATCAAACACAGAATCCTTTTAAAACAGTAAAGAACTTAACTTTTAACAATACAGGAACTTTACCAAACCCTCCCTCTCAAAAAAACCCTTCACCCTAACCCCAAGAAATCCAAGCCACCCAAATTAGGAAAAGTAAAAGGACATTGCACTTTTAAAAGTCCTCTCACAAAAGTAAGATATGGGCAAATTGGCAAAAAAACCCCCACCCCAAGCCCCCTCCCCCAGCAGAACCCCTAACCCCAAATAAGCTACCCACCACCCAAATCTGGATAAGTAAAGGGACTCTGAGTCTTAAAAAGTCCTTTTACCAACTAAAATAAAAACAAGAACCCCAAGACTGTCTTACCTTAGACGTTTTCTCTACTCCAGGCAAGTCTGGTAAGTCTGAGAGAGATCAGCAGCAGCTGAGGCCAAGGGCCAGCACAACACAATCTCTCTCTCACACCAACACACACACCAACACAGCAGCAATGGAGGAGTCCAGCCAGGCAAACTCCTTAAAAAGGTTCTCTGGCCCTACAGAGAGCAGTTTCAAAAAATAGCACTGCTCTGTGATTGGCCAGACAACAGTGCTTACTTGGATACCCAAGTAAGCAAAAGATCAAAAGAACAACAATGTTGCTGATGGCTGGGTGATCAGCTACACAACAGCCCTGCAAAGCATGCATTTGGATTGGCTGCTGGGGCTCCTCTTCCCCCTCCCCCCCTCCCTGATCCCAGGGAGGCTATGGGAGAGGCGGGAAAAGGCTACCAAAGGTGGGAAGGAGGCAAGCAGCTCCCCTGAGGCTGCAGAAGCCCCTTTCCCACCTTTTGCATTGAATTCCGTATACTTCCGAATATCTATACGGGCGTATACGGGGAGCCATACTCGGTTCCCGCATAATGGGCTCCAACTGGATTCGGCTGTATGCGATTCCGTATACAGCTAAATCAGGGGTGATTTGGCAGTTGATTCGGTTCGGTCAAACCGAATGCACACCCCTAATTCCTATCCCTGCAACAGTTTGTGTAAATCCATACTCTATTCCAGTGACTTCCATTCTGAATATAAAATTTATTTGTGTGCATGTGTTGTATACATGTGGTCTAAGCACTATAACTGTTTGGGTCAACTGAAGGTTTCAGTGAGTATAATTTAACATTGGAGAGAGGAGGCTATACATGCCACAGAAAGGAAAACACAGCTGGAGCTACTTTCTTGTAGCTGACTTAACATAAGAATAAATAGAACTGGCTGAGCCATGAATTTGCGTCATAAAATCAGAGTGAAAGAGACCACTCAGCTGAATAATAGCATATTCAAGAGAGTACAAGGAGAGCAGCCATTTCAAAAACCATTTTATTACATGGCTTCTTTTCTTTTTGCTCCTCTGTGCACTTCAGAATTAACTAGCAAAGATAGAAAAGCATATTTTTGGCATTTGCTCCCAGTTTTTATGAATACTAGACTGACACGGTACAAAAATTCCTTTTGTCCAAAATAAAAATTTAAGAAACTAGGTAGTATAGATGATATCTGCTAAAGGAATGGGAAAGGAAGCCTTATAGAAAAAGTAATTACACACACACATAAATCAAATGAATTTTCAGCACACTTCAAGCATTTCAAGCAGCATATCAAAGCTGAAATGATCATATTTTAATAATCTGAGAGCTTAGATCTCAATAATTCCACAGACAAGTACCTATAGAATCCATTGCTTAGCCTTTAGGCTAATGCTCTCATTTTATTCATGCCCACAGATATGTGAGTACTGTCATAGCCTTGATTGTTCCCACAATGCTTCCAAGTACAAATAAAGCTTATGTCCACTAAGTTAAGCTTTATAACATGTTTACACAATGCACAAGCAACCTCCCAAGGGAAGGTTCCATGAAAGTTATTACTGGATTTCCTTTCATACTTTACAGTTCACTGGTTTATTTCTTTGCAGTTTTGTAACTGATTGAAATTTTATTAATTTTTAATAGATAAAAACAACAATTGAGAAATGGAGAAGGAATTCTCTTTTAACACGAGAGGCAAAAGAAAACTGAAAAGATCTGAATGATACAGAGAAAATTGAGAGAGTTGCTTTGGAAACCAGGAAGTTTGTAAAGACTGTATTTATTTTTTGTATTTTATTTGATAAAATTTATATCCTGTCATATCACAAGGGCCATCAAAGTAGCTAACAAATTAAAACATACATAATAAATATATGCTGCATTTATATGGAGTGCCACTGTTTCCTCAATAGTCTTGAATACCTTGCCTATCTGAAATGTCTCTGAATATATGTTTCCTCAATTTGAGAGTCCTATAAGTGTACTGGCCAGCTTTATTTACAGTATTTCATTCCTTAAAGAAAAAAACTCTTGAATCTTGTTCATATTGAGAGGAAAGTATGTATAATGTTGAAGCAGCTGTATGTAGGAGCCACCATAAAGATAGTGATAGTGGTATAAAATAGTGATAGTATCATAAGCCCAAATTCTAAGTCAGTTGAAGTTATCAGAGCTTTTGGAACGCACACTTAGCTATGCTGCAAAAGAGATGAGTTGGCGGCTCTCAGCAGTGCTGGTATAACCCCTTCATGCTTAAGAGGAGGCAAAAGGAGGTTGCTAATGAAGTATGAAGTTATTCATGGCCAGACTCAGTCAATGCTAAACAAACTTGGGGTCTGTAATGTAGTAAAGTGAACCCCCTGGTGTGATAGAGACACCATGCAGCTGGCTCTTCTTTAACTTCCCTCCTAGTTTGGTTAGGATTAGATTTATGGACTCTGAGTTATGACCCCCAAAGAAGGTGTCCCATCCTCCACAGTTTCCAATGGAGGGTAAAAAGGGAGGGAGGAGCGTGTGCAAGGGCAATAGAAGCTCAGAAGAACAGAATCAAAGTCCCAGAGAATCTCTGCAGTAGAAACTGAAGATTGGGGGCAGTTTTGCAAGCCCAGCAGAACCAGTGCAATGTGCCCAGAAGACCCAGTGCCACTGTGGTAGTGCAAACCCAACAGTACTAAGGTCAAACCAGACAATCTCTGCAGTAGAAACTGAAATTGGGGGGGGGGGGGTTTGCAAGCCCAGCAGAACCACTGCACTATACTAGTGGCTGGCAGAACCCAGTGTGATTGTGGCAATGCCAGCTCAACAGGATGGATGTTTCACACAGAATCACACTCCAAGCAAGGACAGGTGGCGCCTCGCAGTGTCATGCCCCACCGCCTGCACCTTTCTGCCCCCCTGGGGGGCTTGTGCAAAGTAGGGCAGGGAGGACACCTGGGTGACTGGCTTTGTGCCAGCCAGCTGGCTTCCTTCACCTCCCTTCTAATTCCAGAAGGGAGGTGGAGCAATCAGAATTGGAAGGGAGGCAGAGGGAAGCCAGCAGTTGCACCCCAGCTGGCTTCACTTGCCTCAGAGTAAAGCTAGCCAGGGTGCAACAACTGGGTGGCTTTGCTTCACCTCCCTTCCAGAATTGGAAAGGATGCAAAACAAAGCCAACTGGCCAGCATGCAAGCCAGGGCATTTGCCTAGGGCACTGGGAGGGGGGGGGAGCACCCAATTTGGCACCCCCATGACCCATGTCCTAGGCAAATGCCTAATTTGCCTAGTGGAAGGGCTGGCCCTGGCTGCAAGCTCAGCAGAATCAATGCAATGTACTAGTGCCTAGCAGAAACCAGTGCTGCTGTACCAATGCCTGTTCAATCACAATCCAAGCAAGGGGGGGCATTTTTGCAAATCCGACAGAACCAGTACAATTTACAGAGTGCCCAGCAGTACCAGCACCACTGGCATTGCAAATTTAAAAGGACTGGTTCCAATACACAGAGTCACAAATCCAAGCAAGGCTGGATTTTGAAGGCTCTGTGCAAAAATGAACACAACAGAAGGCCAGCAAAAGGCGGGGGGGGGGGATCCTCTTGAAACTGAGATGACTAGTTTGAAACTGACAACATTTATTTATTTATTTATTTATTTAATGATTTATATCCTGCCCTTCCCAACAAGTGGCTCAGGGCGGCTCACAACACAAAATTTCACATAAATAGAATTTAAGCATAAAAACAGTTAAAATAATTAATACATTTAAAATTTTAAGACATTTAAACCATTTAAAACATTAGGGACAGCAGACATCTAGTATAACTACACATTGTTTCCAAGGGTGGAGAATTTTGCCTCCCCCATTGCTTTGAAGTTTGGTAAACATTTTGTTTGGGTGGAGACAGTCTGTCTGGAAATGTATCCATTCACAAACTGGCATGAACCTCTATGAACTGGTTAAAAGTTAGTGGAAAGTTTGTGCTGGTTGACCTGCCATGAAATTGAGTTGTAAACCGCATATCAGCCAAAGGTTGTCACACACTTTAGTTTGTGAACTGGTTCATGCCCATCCCTAGTCTTACGAGACAGAGTACATAAAAAATAACAAAAATCTAATGTTACTGATGCAGCTGACAGATTAAGGAGATGCCTTCACAGACTGTGGTTACCATGGAGCATGCTGAGCACCAAGGAAACTACTGCTAGCAATTGTATTTGGAGCTGAAAAAAACTAGTAGAACAGGTTGCTTTTCACCACGTATAATGCGGCTGGCTTGATGGATCTTCCTTGAGAGGCAGTTCCATCAGTATGTTAACTCTTTATAAAAGTTAGGACTTACCAACCTGCTGTTCTTCTTTGCTTAAGTGGCTATTGCTTAGTTGTCCCTACCTGTTATGGAGCTCCTACAAAGAGCTCCTTACTACTTGGGGGAAAGCATAATCTTTATACATAATAGCTACTTGGAGTAAGGCTGTTGAGAATCATCAAAGACCCCCAGATAAAAGATTCCCTCTAAGGGCTCCCTTATACCATGCAAAGCTAACTGAAGTATCATATGGAGAAAAGATCACATTTTGCCCAGCAACATGGGCCTCAGGATGACCAGGACCATCAGAATTTTGTAGTCCCTAGACCTCCTCTCCCCCAGGCAGCCTGCTGAGTAAGGAATGGACTTAATCTGCTTCTGTTAGCTTTCATTGAAAAGCTTCATTAATTGTTTGTGTACTTTCTCTAACTAAGTTTCTTTTTATGTTTGTATCTTGCTCTAGGAAAGTTTCTTTTCTCTGTCTTCCATCTGCCATCAAAGAGAGGGCAGAAAGCCACTGGGCCCCATTCCATGGGAAAGTCAGTTTTGGCAGAAAAGTGGAATATAAATTTAATCAATTGATCAGTTAATAATGCAGGTGCTACCCCAGGGAAGAATATACTTTCAGTGGAAGGTGTTGTTACCACAGGCAGCAAGGGCATCTGTACTGTACTGTTCAGGACACTCAGTTGTTAATGGCATGGCAAAATGGGTGAGTGTGGTAAAGAGCAACTCAGCACTACAGGATGGCAATGGATGGATTGTGCATGATTGTAACTCAAATGAATACAATTAATATTAAGACAAAAAGAGGGAGACATCTTTTCCTGCACAGTTAGAAAAGGTGTGTCTTGACTGTGTAAGAATGCCATTATCAACATATGAGTTCATCTTGTGACGTGGTTTTGAGACACATTATTGTTTTGTTGTCAAGAAAGACCGATTGTGTTGAAGGCTCCACAAAGCACTTTGCACAGTGCTTTCATATGTTGTTTAGTCATGTAATTCTTGTAAATTCAGCTTCGGGTATAGCCCTGTGCAAAGTGCTTTGTGGAGCCATTCGATCAAAAAGCAGGAGATAAAACAGGTGGTGTGGCTGCTAAAGAATGTCTGAGTAGGATCTGGGAGACCCAGATTTGAACCCCCACTCTGCCACAGATGCTTGTCAAGTGAGAGTCACTCTCAACTGAACCTACTTCACTGGTTTGCTGCCGTGAAGATGAAATGGAGGATGGGAGAATGATGATGTAAGACTTCTTTGGGTCCCCATTGGGGAAGAAATAAGAATTTAAAATATCTGTGTAAATCTTATATTAAATCACTTCATTGGCTTCCCCAGACTACTGCTGCCTGCAGTGACTTGCAGGGTCTCTCCAAGATCTCTAGAAGTCTTTTTTCCCAGCCCTGCTGCCTGTGATTCTATTCAGGAAAAACCAGAGATTAACTGTGGCCTCATTTTAATACAATCATGACCTCCCAATAAAATAAAGGAGCAAGCACAATCGCAGCTTCTCCATCAACACACACACACACACACATTTTTATCAGACTACAGATTAGAAATAAAGTAGCTGATTCATTATATTGGAAGAATCTTCTTTCTTTCTTTCCTTCCTTTCCTTTTGTCTAATAAAAGTTCTGTGATACATTGATCTTCAGCAGTGAATTGTTGTAACTGTCAATCACTTATCACCCAAAAGGAGTAAAAAAAAAATGCAACAGCTAGCTTTCTTTCTTTTTGAAAAATCAGTCCATAGACAGCACATGTATAGTGTGAGGAGAGCATTACCTTGTAATGATTGCTAATCTTATCTCTATGGAAATCCAGAGCTCCTTCTAGATGTGTGAAACTAGCAGGGTTCTGGGAAATCACTGTGTTGGCTTCCTAGGGTGGGGGCATTTAATGGACGAGAGGTCAATCAATGGCTGTGTGGTGACTGATGGGAGTTTCCATATATAAACATATAAAGGCAGTGTTGGAAGGCAACATCAGAGGAGGGCCTTAGCCTCTATGCTCTGTTCATTTAGCCTTCCAGGCCAGCTGGTTGGCTGCTGTGTGAAACAGTATGCTGGACCAAATTAAAACCACTCTCTGTACAAAGTATATAAAGAAAAGAGGGAAGCATAATGGAAGAACTACAATAACAAATAACCAGTATATATATAAATATATTATATACTGTATGTACGTTTTCATATGAAGGTTAAAGCTGTATAATCCATTTTAATGAGTAAACGATAGCTTACTATGTTATATGTTTGGTGCATGATCATACTATATAATATGTATGAGCTTTGTATCTGGTGATTTAAATACCATAAAATATATTTGAAAGAAACAAATAACCAGTATAGAGAAATCTATAATAATAACAACAAATAACAATAACCAGTATAGAGAAATCTCAAAGCATTTGGCTAGAATAAGTAGCAAGAATTAAGTTCCATGTGGGCAGGGCGTAAAAGCATGGAACTGTCACAGTTGCAGAAGGTGAGGGAGAAGGGCATGAAATGACAGTTCCATTCTCTAGTGTGTCTTCCCCATCTTATTATGAAAGGTTTTCCTTGGTAATTATCAGTGGTGAAAAAACTGACCAGAATAAAAGAAAATTGGTGGTCTAAAGGCTAAAAAGTGCAAAAGAAAGAAGCTTTAATTTCTATGATCACATATTTTTGTACAACTAACAAACAGCATTAGCCTGTCTGTGGATCTGAATCCCTTTGCTCCCTCTAGGTAAACAGAAAGTCCTTGTGCAGACATCACAGGAACATAATAGTGACAATGCAGACGAAGATCCAATATTGCATAGTGCTTAGAGTGTCAGACTAGGATCCGGGAGAGATGGATTCATACCCCCAGTCTCCCCTGCAGCTCACTGGATCACCTTGGGCAGTCATTCTCTCTCTACATTACCTACTTCACAGGGTTACTGTCCCATGTTTACTTGTCTTCAGTCAAGCACATGATTAGTTTGGTGCTGAAGGTGTGTGTGTGAGGGGGAGGTATACTCAACTCCCCCTTTAGTTTGAAGTCAAAATGGGTCTGAGGAGTCACCATTACTGTAGGTTCTCTGCTCCATCTGGGGCAAGGAAGAATCTTTGTTTTCTCAAGATGCCATGTTGGTAATTATAAAAAGAAAAAACCCTGAATTTTTTTTAAAGAAAATTTCAGCAGCATCTCTGCTTGAGCTGGGTGTTGCTTGGCTCAAGTTGAAGGGCTGCAGTGCTAGAAACTCCCCATTGCAAGCATTATGTGGCATAAGAAGTGCAAAGGAAGACAATTTTCTTTATCTTGGCCCTCATTGGCAACCCATGCGTTTTCATAGTGATTTTAGATTTGTCTACAAAGTAGAAAGGTATGTTCACTTTCTAAAGCATTAGATAGATTTTGCCACCAACTGGTGCAGGATCAAATATTCTAGCATTAAAAGTGCCTTTAAATCTCTCTTGTACTATTTGTGTGCACATATGAATCTTGTTAATACAAGACAAAAAGCAGAAGGTTTAAACGGAATACACATTCCAGTCTAGTTAGATATTATTTTATTCTACAGATATGGGATGGGACATACAAAACCCAACATGCAGCCAGACTTTACATGTTTATCCAGAAGCAGGGATTACAATGATGTTTCTCTTTATTATACTGTGAAGTGCAATGTACAGTAATAAAGCAATGTAAAATGAGTTTGGTTATTAAAAATAGTATTATTTATTAAAATGTAGTATTAGCTACATATTGATAATTACCTATTTAGGCATTTATTTATTTAATATTTAAAACCTGTCATCTTTGTCCCATTGAAATAAATTTTTTCCATTCAGTTCCATGGGATTTATGTGTGACTAACTTTAGCTGGACAATGTATTTTTGATGCTATGGAATTGTCCTTCCTATTCAAAGTCTATTGTTCATTTGTAGGCTATTACTACCAAGCTTGGATGTCAGGTTCAGTCAGCAAGCAGCTCTTGCCTGTTTTTCCAGCTCTGGGTAGATCTTTTTTCTTTCCGCTGTTTGAAAGAGAAGGAAAGCATACTTGAATTCATATATCTGCAAACTCTGAAAAAAATGTTTAAACAGACACCATGTCTAGGCTGAGACTTTTTTACACAAGGAATGTAAAGACTGGGGAGAAAAGGCCAGTCTAAGTTTTCATAAGTCAATCTGAGCTGCTTTGTGTCAACATGGCTTACATTTGCTTTCCCACCGTATTGTCAAGGTGTCTTGAAAGACACCCAGCATGATATTTGAGTTCTTGTATGTCAGTTGTCACAGATGTTTGCAGTGTGTGCATAGAAAAGATTTCATTTTGCCATTTCTTTCCTGGGCAGGCTGATTATATTATTAATTCCCTTTCTGCTTCCATGCTGTTATTTCAGAATGTCAGATGAAATATATGTTTATATACACATACATACATACACCCCTCACAAGCTTTAGATGCCAAGCAGCAGTTTATTAGAACCATAAGATTGGAACCTATTTAAAGACCATATATTGAAGCAGAAATGCAGAGGATCCGTCTAACCATACACTGAATCTGAGAAAGGAGGCTGAAGTTGGTTCCTTATTCACAGATCCTTATTCATTCCTTATTTGTCAATTCAACCAAAAACACTGAAGAGAGTTTGAAAGTTCTGAGCCCCAAAATAATGTTTGGACCCCCATATATCATACACCCCCTTCTTCAGGGGACTCTGCCATTTGAGAAGACATGTGCTGCTTCATGGTCCAATGAGCGGTTCTCATGCCAGCTGCTCCAAAACAAGGTGCCCCCAGGACACACAAACAGACACTGGGGACAGGCTGTACCCCAAAACAATGTTTGGACCACCCCAAGTAACACATCCCCACACTCAGGGCACTGTCCTCTTCAAGAAGACATGCAGGGGTGCCTGGTCCAAACATTTGTTCCGGCGCCAAAAGCTTCCAATCAAGGTGCCACCAAGAAGCCTGTATTTCAAAGGAGATTTGAATAAGGAACTATTTGGGTTACTTGCCCTCTGCACCGCAAAATACAGCATGGACCACCACATGCCATACACCCCAATTAAACGTTCAGGGAACTCTGACCTTCGAGAAGACATGTGCTGCTTCATGGTCCAATGAGCGGTTCTCATGACTCTGCCCTTCGAGTGGACATGTGCTTCCTCGTGTTCCAAAGAGCTCATGCCAGCTTCTAAAAAGTATGGCACTGCATGCTTTGTTTTGGGGGAGCCCTGTAAAGGCCTGTCTTTCATAGTACATTTGATAAATGAACCTCTCCCAGCGATGTGCCAGCTTGCAGACCCCCATAGGGTTAAAGTCCTTTTGGTTCTGAATAGGGATTAACAGTCCTCCAAGCTTCAATTCATGGTAACAAAATGAGATATCTAAATTTGAATTCATTCTCAAGTTCACAATGATGGACCCATCAGGGCTCCATGGATTCTTACCTCACCTTTGGTGCTTATGTACCACACCGAAGTCCCAAACATCATTCTAGTTTGCCATTATTTTGACTGCAAAATAGTGAAATTAATAAATTGAAAGAGCAATTGGTCTGGATAACATTTGTGTGGGACAACAATAAAAAGTGATAAAAGCTGTCTGTTGATTGCGCTATTGCTAGCAAGTAGGGTTAAACTAATCTCAAATGTGTTACCCTGGTCAGTTTTCGTATGTGATTGGTCAGTGACCGAGGACTAAGACAGATGTGAATTGTGCAGTTTTCTATAGGATGCTTTTGGTCTGGAAACAACATACTTCACATAACCCACAGTGGTTGTTTGAGATCAGGTTTTTCATACCATTGCAATGGCTCTAACACTGGTTCTGGCACTAGCTACAAAGCTACATCTCTGGCAAATGGCTTCTCCTACTGAAATGCCATATATAACGACGCAACTCCCTATTTCCCGTTACCTTAGGTGTCCTTGGTGCAGACTGTTAATCACACCCTGTGTAATTTTTTTATTGTTCTTTGTGAAACAGCTACCACTTTTACAGGTATTTATTTTACTTATTCAACATTTTAGATATCATTTCACCAATGTGGCACCTGGGAAGTGCAGGGACTTCTCTTGGAAGCAAGTCTTAATGGCACCAAGCTACTGTTGAGGAGATTCCAGAATCAAACTATTGTTTTTTAGGGTCTAAAAATATCTTTGCATGCCACCTTGTCACAGGTTGCCCTCATGCCCTCGGACTTCCCAGTAAAGTTAATTGCAAGCCCAGTATGGACTGCAAAATATTGACTAAAAACAACTAATGGGCAACAATGAATAATGAATTATAAATAATACATAATGCATAAAAAGAACTTACATATGTCATTATTCATTTAAGTAATAAGCTAGAACTGCAAACTTGTTCCCTGTACTGTTGAGGCATTGTCCATAAAAATGTGGGTGTTCCCTCCTGGGATGGTGAAGGGAACAATAACACTCATGACTGACGCACAGCAACAATGTGGTTGGGAAGTGGACATGTCTTCAGAATATTGCTGAAGACGGCTTCTGTGGCCTCCACATTGCCATTTCCTGAGTGTTGTTGTTCCTTCAATCCCTTTAACAGACACCAGCTGCCATTCTTTACAAATGTGTGGAAGCAAACAAAATGTTGTCCTGTGTTGTAAGTTATGCCAACAATTTTGTAACTGGAGAAGAGAAGAGATTATTTACCTTTTGTGTGTGCCAGTACATGTTCTATGCTGCTGGGATGGGAAGAAGGGAGGGATACATTCCTACTTTATTTGACATTTGAATAAAATAACTTAATATATAAAATGAGTTTCCAACATACTTAACGTTTTGCACGGAGAGCAAATACAAATTGAAAACAATACATCACACTTTCCCCTCCTTCTCCTCACCTCCCCCTTTCTTGACCCCCGCCGGTGTTTACTTAAAATTGTAAAAATAAAATACATGGTAATTTAACAAATCAAGAATCTCCATTTTAAAACTTTATAACAATAAGGAAGAAGTAAAAACAATAAAATAAGAAAAGTTAACTCTATAAGTTCATCTTCATTTTTCTCCTTTCACCTTCAACTCAAAGAAAGAGGGGGAAAAATTCCTTTTACAAACTTTAGTCCATTATTCCACCACACTTCAGCTGTTATCAAAAACCACTAAATGTCCCTTTAATTTCCATTGTTTTTCAACATAATTTTGAAAGTTCTCCCATTCCTTTCTAAACTTCTCCAAATTATAGTCTTTTAAGATTCTTGTAAGTTTGTCCATTTCACTCCATGACATAACTTTTAAAATCCAATCCCATTTTTCTGGTATTTTATCTTGCTTCCATAACTGCGCATATAGTGTCCTTGCAGCTGAAAGCAGATACCACACCATCGTTCTATCTTGTTTCGGAAAACTTTCCATTTGTAATCCCAACAAAAAAGAGTCTGGAGACCTCTTAATGTCATAACCTAAAATTCTTGACATTTCTTTCTGTATCATTTGCCAAAATTGTTTTGCTTTTTCACAAGTCCACCACATATGTTAGAAAGATCCTTCATGCTTTTTACATTTCCAACATCTGTCTGACACCTGATTGTTCATTTTTGCCAGCTTCTTAGGTGTCATGTGCCATCTATACAGCATTTTAAAACAATTTTCTTTAATATTATACCATGTCGATATCTTTATAGAGTTCTTCCATAAATACTCCCAAGATTCCATTTGTATTTCTTTGTTAAAGTTGATTGCCCATTTTATCATTTGAGATTTAACTACTTCATCTTCCGTAGACCACTTCAATAGTAATTTATAAATCCTTGAAATCAACTTTTCATTATTGCCCCGCAGCATTCTTTCCAATTCTGTTTGCTCCTGTCTTATACCTTCATTTTTAATGTCCTGTTCCATCAAACTCTTAACTTGTTGTAGTTGAAACCAATTGTATTTGTGCTGTAATTCTTCAGCTGATTTTAGTTCCACCTTTCCTCCCTGTATCTTTAATAGCTGATTATACGTTAACCACATCCCTTCATCTGTTTCTGAGGACAATTTTATTACTTCAGTTGGCACAATCTATAGCGGCTTTCTCTCATCACCATATTTTTTATATTTTAACGAAGTACTTAGCAGATTTCTTCTTATATAATGGTGTGCGAAAAAACCATCCATCTTATTTTTCCCATAAAACATGTATCCATGCCAACCAAAAATATTTCCATGGCCTTCTAAAACCAACAATTTCTTATTTAATAACATCATCCATTCTTTAATCCATACCAAACACACTGCCTCATGATACAATTTTAAATCCGGTAACTGGAAACCTCCCCTTTCTTTAGCATCGGTTAAGATTTTCATTTTGATCCTTGGTTTTCTTCCAGCCCATACAAATTCTGAAACTTTTCTTTGCCATTTACTGAATTGTTTATTGTCCTTCACAATTGGAATTGTTTGAAATAGAAACATAATTCTTGGTAGGATATTCATTTTAATTGCAGCGATTCTACCAGCATAGACAAGTTCATTTTGTTCCATTTTATCAAATCTTCATCAATTTTCTGCCAAAGCTTTTCATAATTATTTTTATACAAATCTATATTTTTCATGGTAACTTACACACCTAAATATTTTACTTTTGAGGTGACCTCACACTCCGTTGCACTTTGCAGTTCTTCCTGTTGACTCTTTGTCATATTTTTACACAAAATTTTCAATTTTTCTTTATTTATATAAAAGCCTGCCAATTCTCCATACTCTTGTATTTTACGAAGCAGCAATGGTGCCACATATAAGGGATTTTCATTGATAAACATTACATCATCAGTAAACGCTCTGTATTTATAAGTAAGGCCTTTCAATTTCAACCCCTCTATTTCTTTATCATCTTGTATTTACCTAAGCAAAATCTCTAATGATTATAAATATCAGTGGAGATAGAGGGCAGTCTTGCCTTGTTCCTTTACCAATTATCATTTTCTCCGTCAAATCTGCATTTATACAGAGTCTTGCTTGTTGCTCAGTATATATCGCCTTAACCATTCTTATAAAATCTTCTCCTGGTCCCAGTTTCTCCATCACTGCAAACATAAAGTCCCAATTCACATTGTCAAAGGCCTTCTCTGCATCTGCAAAAAATAGTGCCACTTCTTTTTCAGGATGCTACTCATAATATTCAACAATATCTATAATAGTTCTGATATTATCTCTAATTTGTCTCCTCGGAAGAAATCCTGCTTGTTCCTCTTTGATAAAATTATTTGAATGCTGTTTGAGTCATTCTGCTAGTATCCTAGCATATATTTTGTAGTCATTGTTAAGTAATGAAATTGGTCTGAAATTTTTTACATTTGTGGTATCTCTATCTTCTTTTGGTATCAACGAAATTGTTGCTTCCCTCCATGTATTTGGTATTGGCCCATCAATCTTTATAATATTCATCAGTTTCTGAAGTTTTGGTACTAACGTCTCTATGAGAACTTTGTAGAATTTTGCTGTTAAACCATCTGGACCCGGTGCCTTTCTCATTTTCATTGAATTTATACCTGCTTTCTTTTTTTCCAATCTCTTCTTGAATGTCCAGCATTTGTTTCTCTTTGGCTCTCTTATCTTTATACTTCATTGTAATTAAGATATCTCTCATTACTGCTTTGTACGCATCCCACACAGTTTGGAATTGACTGTCCTCCTTTTCAGGCACCAGGCACCTCTGCATGTCTTCTTGAAGAGGACAGTGCTCCAAGTGTGAGGATGTGTCACTTGGGGTGGTCCAAACATTGTTTTGGGGTACAGCCTGTCCCCAGTGTCTGCTTGAGAGTCCTGGGGGCACCTTGCTCTGGAACAGTTGGCATGAGAACCATTCTTTGGATCAGAAACCAGCACATGTCCTCTCAAAGGTCAGAGTTCCCTGAATGTGGGGGTGTATGGCATGTGGTGGTCCATATTGCTTTTTGGGGTGTAGAGGGCAATCAATAAAATTAGTTCCTTATTCAAATCTCCAATGAAATACAGGCTTCTAGGTGGCAAATAGAAGCTTGTGGTGCCAGAACCAGAGTTTGGACCAGGCAATACTGCATGTCTTCTTGCAGGGGACAGTGTCCTGAGTGTTGGCATGTGTCACTTAGGGTGGTCCAAACATTGTTTTGGGGTATAGCCTGGTGCCAGTGTCTGCCTGTTTGAGTGTCCTGGGGGCACCTTGCTTTGGATCAGTTGGCACGAGAACCTCTCATTGGACCTTAAGGCAGCACATGTCTTCTCAAAGGGCAGAGTCCCCTAAACAAGCGGGTGTATGATATATGGGGGTCCAGACCTTATTTTGGGGTTCAGCACTTTCAAACTCACTTCAGTATTTATGGTTGAATTCACAAATAAGGAATGAATAAGGATCTGCAAATAAGGAACCAACTTCAGCCTCCTATCTGAGAAGGATATGGAAGTAAACAGTTCTTGACACACCCTGGGCCCAATCCATTTATAATGCTAAGGACTGACCAGTTGCTATCAGGATAGACAACCTTTCTTTACCATGCTGCTGGTATTTGGAATAACTCAGTTGGCTCGGGGAGTCTGTTTAATGTGACAGCCACTATATGTTCAGTTGTTTTTGTCACCTAGTGGCCTAATTAGTCATTGTCAGGGAAGATCACTGGGCATTTTTTGGGGGGAAGGGGGGCGAGGAATGTCATCCAGTACAATTTGTGGGTGGGTGATTTAGGGCAAATAACAATCCTTTTTGCAGCATATAGTTAACTCATAAAACTTCTTGCTGCAAGCTGTAGTTTTAAGAGGTGAGCCAAATAGATGGAGGATGGGTATATATAAGGGTCTCCTGAGATGTTTTTTATAGGAATCCTGAGTAGTTATACCACCCAGGAATAATTCTGCAGTGCTATGGTTGCTACACAAAGTGCATCCTGGCATAGTGTGCACGAAGGGGCTGGCATGAAGCTAAGTGTGGTGGCCTGAGACAGATCAACAAATTGAGGCTGTAGTGAGACAGTGTGGTTCATGACATGTGGTTCATGTCTCTCCCAACACACATGGAAACAGCCACAGCAACCTTGGGCAAGATTTCACATTGACTATGTGGATCCATTTATGAATAAAGTGTTATTAACAACAGATGTATATTTCAAATTGATTGAGGTGCATATAATGTCTTTATCTACAACTGAAGGCAGAACTGATAAACTCCAAATTACATTTTCTGCTTTTAAGTTGCCTGACACAATGATCCACAATTGCCAGGTGCCATTTCCTAAGAATTGATTTAAAAAATATTAGGCACATACAGGTGCACCTTCCTTCCAATGGTTTAGCCAAGAGGTCAGTAGAAATTTGATAAAGACAGTGAGTGGCCACTTTAATACCCAGTTGGCTTGATTCCTGATGGGGTGGAGGTTACAAACCCGTCTGAATTCCCTACATCCAGATGAAGCTTCTAAATCATGGCAACACCAGGCAGCTCAGAAGTCTTACTATGATTCAAAAGTGATGTCTAAGATGATAGATATGGGCAACATGGTTTGGTCCTCACTGGTTGTCAGGTTGCATTATAGAAAAACAAAATAAAAACAGAACCACTGTATGAAAGCGCTAAGAAATCTGAAGAGTAAATTTATAATAATGAGTGTTAATTTCAAATATATGAATTATGTACAAATTCTTTTATAGAACATTATAGAAAAAGCAGGACCACCCTCCTGGATAGTGGCATTACCAGATGGAAGGCATATTTGGCATCATCATAACCATGTGTGGCTGCACTATGCTGAAGACCTCCCTACAGAGGGACCACCATTAGAGATGGAAGTGCTGATCAGTGAGAAACCACAGCAATGCCCACTGGCCGTAGCAGAGAGGATGGAAACTGCACCAACTCCTGCACTCCTGGTTCCTACAAGCTCAGAGGACCACCTCTCTGAGACTTTTTCTGAACCAGAAACAATGAAGATACCTACCGAAATCACAGGAACAACAATTCCATGTTGTCATTCCAAGATAGCTCCCAAACCCAGAATAAGCCACGGCAGAGGCCCTGGCCAAGAGGAAAGGTGTGGGGGGGCATGGAATTTTTAAGTGGGAGGAGCTTTTTAAAAATTCAAGTGCTCCCTGAATTTTAAAAAAGCCCTCCACCTAAAAATCCTAGCTATGCCCCTGATCATAACACAACACCTACCTCATGAAAGAACATCCACCTCAACATCTACCTTAACAAAGAGTTGCCTGTATAAGCAAATCCCCATTTAACAACCCCTTTCCATTGTGTTTGTATAATTGTACAATGAGTGCTGCTTAATGGTGAATAACCAGAAATTTCACCTAAGGATCAGAGGACCAGAGGATCTTTGTGTTTGGGCCTGAGTGGGCCTGGGAGGTTTGTGGGCATTACTTGCTGAGTGGGCAAGTACTTGCTGAGTTCTAGTGCTTGCCAGGGGCATCTGACAAGCTGTAATAGGGTTACTTTGGGGAGCCACTGTCAAAATTCTGGGGATGTCTGTCTTTTGAGACTTGGGGGTGGCCTAGTCAGCTTGACAGGTGTTCCCATTTTTCTGCAGAATAGAATACACCATGGTTGCTGGGGATGCACTGGACCTGAATATATCAGCCCTTGTGGGGGCTGTGAGCAATGCTCGTATGCTTGTCTGGCATGGCTGAGGTGCCTGCCAAGTGACATGGGGTTACTTTGGGAAGCCCCTGTCAGAACTCTGAGGATATCTACCTTACTATCCCTCAGAAACTGCCTTTGGAGACTTGGGGGGCTGCGAGTGTAGGGGTATAATGTACTAGGTTCAAAGCATGAAGATGTTCAGGAGATAGTGAATTCTGCTCTTTATTCAGTGATTCAGCATAGCAAGGTAGAAAAAACTGAGCTGCTTGCAGGGCCAAGGGCTCTGTCTATAAGCATGCAAATGACCCCACCATGGCTGGCTTAAAGCTCCTTGATTGGCCTCCACCCAGAATCCAGGTGACTATTGTCATGGAGCCTCAGCTCAGTCACTGGTTGCTCCTAAGGCAGCTAAGGAAACTGTTTCAGTTCCAATACATTACAATGGGGGATGCTTGCCTTTCTTCCAGTCTCTGGCTGAGGGGTGGTCTGCCCAGGTGCAGTTTCCCTGTGAGTTTGGCATCACTGACTTGTTCCTGAGCCATCCCATAGACTTCTGTAACTGCAGCTGTCTTTCCCAGAGAAAGCATGGGGAGACCTTTTTGGAGAGTCTGTAACTGGGACTCCAGAAATGTAACCTGGAGAGATTGTAAAGGAGAGGGTGGCAAGGTGAGGTCTTCTGTGCCCTTGGTGTGTGTAGCTTGCCAGGGGTCCATTGCATACACTTTTGAACCTGTGCCTGACATTTTTCCTGGTGGCATTTTCTTTGGGGGCCATAACTTGGACCCCCTGAATCCAATCTGCATATAACTTGGAGGGCATATAGAGGAGAGCCACGGACCCTGTGAGTCTTTCACACTGGGGAGGGTGTGTTCTATTGCATCACAATATGGCTTGGGACCTGTCTACCTGAAGGACCGTCTTTCCCCGCACGTTCCCCAGAGAGTACTGAGGTCGGGAACACAAAATCTCCTTACCATCCCTGGGCCGAAGGAAGCCCGTTTGAAATCCACCAGAGAAAGGGCTTTCTCTGTTATGGCCCCTACATGGTGGAATCAGCTGCCGGAAGAGGTGAGGGCCCTGCGGGACCTTGTACAGTTCCGCAGGGCCTGTAAGACGACCCTCTTCCGGCTAGCCTATACCTAGCTTGAGAATTTTAATGTAACTTGCCGGATTTCTTTCTTTTATATACAGTTGAAATATTTATTAATATTTATTAATATTTATTGATAACCATGGTTTTATCTGTTTTTATCTGTTTTAAATGCTGATCCCTTTATATGTTTAAATACTGTAATTTTGTTGGATCTATCACTGGAAGCCGCCCTGAGCCACTTGTGGGAAGGGCGGGATATAAATCCCAAATAAATAAATAAATAAACCACATGATCCAAACTGGTTTGTTTAGTCCCAAAAAGTTTACAATGGTTCATGGTTTATGAACTGGGCATGCCACGAACCATGAACTGCACCACATTTTCCCAGTCCGTTCCCATCCCTATGTACTAGATAGTATTATTTGTGAGTTGCAAAAGCAACTCTACCGTACTGTACTGCCTGTCTACTGTTGTAACTAGTTACTGCCATAAACTAAGGTTTCTGAGGCTGAGCAATTTTTAATGATCTAATACGCCTTGACCTGGATAGCCCAGGCTAGCCCAATCTCATCAGATCTTGGTAGCTAATTGTTATTGTTGTTCAGTCGCACAGTCGAGTCTGACTCTTTGTGACCCCATGGACAAAGTCACACCAGGCCCTCCTGTCTTCCACCATCCTCCGAAGTCTGTTCAAATTCATGTTAGTTACATCAGTAACGCTGTCCAGCCATCTCATCTTTTGCCATCCCCTTCTTCTTTTGCCTTCTGTCTTTCCCAGCATCAGGGTCTTCTCCAGTGAGTGCTCCCTTCTCATTTGGTGGCCAAAGTATTGGAGCTTCAGCTTCAGCATCTGACCTTCCAGGGAACAGTTAGGGTTGATTTCCCTTAGGACTGACTGATTTGATCTTCTTGCAGTCCAAGGGACTCTCACAATTCTTCTCCAGCACCACAGCTCAAAAGCATCTATTCTTCTGCACTCGGCCTTCCTTATTGTCCTTCTCTCACAGCCATACATTACTACTGGAAATACCATTGCTTTGACTATACGGACTTTTGTTGGCAGGGTGATGTCTCTACTTTTTATTACACTGCCTAGCTTTGCCATAGCTGTCCTCTCAAGGAGCAAACGACTTTTAATTTCATGGCTGCAGTCACCATCTGCAGTGATCTTGGATCCCAGAAATATGAAGTCTGTCACTGCTTCCATGTCTTCCCCTTCTATTTGCCAAGGTGTGATGGGGCCAGATGCCATGATTTTAGGTTTTTTGATGTTGAGTTTCAATCCTACTTTTGTGCTCTTCTCTTTCACCGTCAACAAGAGGTTCTTTAGGTCCTCCTCACTTTCTGCCATTAGAGTGGTGTCATCTGCATATCTGAGGTTGTTGATGTTTTTCCCGGCAATCTTAAGTCCAGCTTCTGCTTCATCCAGGCCAGCATTCTGCATGATGTACTCTGCATATAAATTAAATAAGCAGAGTGACAATATACATCCTTGTCAAACCCCCTTTCCTATTCTAAACCAATCAGTTGCTCCATATCCCATTCTGACAGTTGCTTCTTGACCCTTACACAGGTTTCTCAGGAGACATGTGAGGTGGGCAGTTACGCCCATCTCTTTAAGGACTTGCCACAGCTTGTTGTGATCCACACAATCAAAGGCTTTAGCATAGTCAATGGAGCAGAAATAGACATTTTTCTGATACTCCTGTGCTTTCTCCATAATCCGGCGAATGTTGGCAATTTGATCTCTAGTTCCTCTACCTCTCCAAAACCCAGCTTGAACTTCTGGTAGTTCCTGATCTACATACTGCTGAAGCCTAGCTTGTAGGATCTTTAACATGACCTTGCTGGCATGTGAAATGAGTGCAATGGTGCGATAGTTTGAACATTCCTTGGTATTACCCTTCTTTGGGATTGGAATATAAACTGATCTTTTCCAATCCTATGGCCACTGTTGCGTTTTCCAAATTTGCTGACATAATGTGTGCATCACTTTAACAGCATAGTCTTTTAGGACTTTGAATAGCTCAACTGGGATACTGTCATCTCCACTCACTTTGTTGTTAGTAATGCTTTCTAAGGCCCATTTGACTTCACACTCCAGAATGTCTGGCTCGAGGTCAGCGATTTCACCATCATGGTTGTCAAGGACATTGAGATCCTTCTTGTATAAATCTTCTGTATATTCTTGCCACCTCTTCCTAATCTCTTCTGCTTCTGTTAGGTCCCTACCGTTTTTGTCCTTTATCATGGCCATCTTTGCACAAAATGTTCCCTTGATTTCTCCAGTTTTCTTGAAGAGATCTCTTGTCCTTTCCATTCTATTATTTTCCTCTATTGCTTTGCATTGTTCCTTCAGGAAAGCCTCCTTATCTCTCCTTGCTGTTCTCTGGAAATCTGCATTCAGTTGGGTGAATTTTGCCTTTTCACCTTTGCCTTTCATTTTCCTTCTTTCCTCAGCTATTTGTAAAGCCTCATCAGACAGCCACTTTGCTTTCTTGCATTTCTTTTTCTTTGGGATAGTGCTGGTTGCTGCCTTCTGTACAATGTCACGAACCTCCGTCCATAGTTCTTCAGGCACTCTGCCTCTCAACTCGAGTTCCTTAAACCTATTCTTCACCTCCACTGTATATTCATAAGGGATGTGATTAAGGTCAAACCTGAATGGCCTGATGGCTTCCCCAGTTTTCTTCAGCTTAAGCCTGAATTTTGCAATGACTCAGCTCCAGGTCTTGTTTTTGCTATCTGTAAGGAGCTTCTCTATCTTTGACTGCAGAGTATATAATCAATTTGATTTCTGTGTTGCCCATCAGGTGATGTCCATATGTTGAGTTGTTGGAAGAGGGTGTTTGCTATGACCAGCTTGTTCTCTTGACGAAACGCTATTAGCCTTTGCCCGGCTATTAGCCTTTGCTTAATTTTGTTCTCCAAGGCCAAACTTGTCAGTTGTTCCAGTTACCTTTTGACTTCCTACTTTGGCATTCCAGTCCCCTATGATGAGGACATCTTTTTTTGGTGTTAATTCTAGAAGGCGTTGTAGATCTTCATAGAAATGGTCCAGTACAGCCTCTTCTGCGTCAGTGGTTGGGGCATAGACTTGGATTACTGTGATATTGAATGGGTTGCCTTGGATACGGACTGAGATTATTCTGTCATTTTTGAGATTGTATCCCATTACTGCCTTCCTCACTCTCTTGTTAACTATAAAGGCTACACCAGTTCTTCTATGGGACTCTTGCCCACAGTAATAGATGTAGTAATCCTCTGAGTTAAATTCTCCCATTCCTGTCCATTTTAGTTCACTGATTCCCAAGATGTGAATGTTCAGTCTTGTCATCTCTTGTTTGACCACATCCAGCTTACCTTGATCCATAGATCTTATATTCCACGTTCCAATGCAGTATTGTTCTTTGCAGCATCGGAATGTTCTTTCACCATCAGACACATCCACAGCTGAGCGTCCTTTCAGGTTTGGTCCAGCTAAACAGGATAGCTAAGTAGAGTTGACTTGGCTGTGGTTAGTGTTTGGACTGAGACCACCAAGAAATACCAAGGTTATGACATGGAGGCAGGAAATGGCAAATGTCTGAATGTCTCTTGCCTTGAAAACCCTACAGGGTTGCCATAAGTCAGCTGCAGTTACACACACACCCACACACCTCTTGAGTCAAGAAGTACATTTAAGATGATTTTTCAATACACAGACTTTTTTTCTGAGATATTGGTTTCTCTATTTTCTTCATTAAAAAGGTGCAAGCACCAGTCGTTTCTGACTCTGGGGTGACGTTGCTTTCACAATGTTTTCACAGCAGACTTTTTATGGGGTGGATTGCCATTGCCTTTCCCAGTCATCTACACTTTACCCCCAAGCAAGCTGGGTACTCATTTTACCAACCTCAGAAGGATGGAAGGCTGAGTCAACTTTGAGCTGGCTACCTCAACCCAGCTTCCACTAGGATTGAACTCAGGTCACGAGCAGAGCTTTGACTGCAGTACTGCAGATTTATCACTCTGCGCCACAGGGCTGCTATTTTCTTCATTACATACCCAGAAATATGCATCTGTACTTTTGTACTGTAATATTTATTATTATTAGCAACAAACTGTTTTTAAAATGTTTTAATTGTTTTATTGTAAGATTTTAATTAGTTAATGTTTAACAGTAAATGCTTTTACTGTTGTGAGCTGCCCTGAGCCTGCTTCGGTGGGGAGGGCGGGATATAAATCTAATAAAATAATAAAAAAATAAAAATAAAAAATAAAAAATTTGACTTACTGTTTTGTTTAAAAAAAACAAATAACCTTGTTTGGGATTGACCACCTTCACATGTCTGTATGCCTTCTTAAACATGTCTAAACGCCCTCCCCACACACACACATGCACACTTTTATTTCTAGCAATCAAACTGTCTGCCACAATGTCTTTGCAGAGAACATTAGGAGAAAAAAAAAATCAAAAAAGTATCCATCGAACCATACAAAATGCTGCAGAAATGTCCTTTGCGTGTTTGTAATGGATGCTGCTGTAGCTTGATCTGCAGCGAGCATCCAGCCAGTCTGGACACAAGAGTCATGCTGATTGATTTCAGATTCAACGGAGGGGCACGGTGATGACTGAAGGGGACAGAGAGCTCTCCTTCAGTTCCAAGCTACTATTTTTTTCCAATTAGAGAGCTAGTTACTATTGGAGGTTCTGTATCTGACCGACAACAGAGAGACAATGACATGACAAATGACATTGCAGGGCAGCCTCAAGCAATTGGGACTCATCAGTGCTGACATGGCTGCTATCATAAATAACCTCCAAATAAGAGTGCCACTTTCACTGAATTCCAACCAGCATCATTTCATTTGGACAAGAGGAAGGACAAAAGCAGGCACTGCAAATGCAGAAGCAGACACCAATAGCATTTCCAATGAGTTGGAAAACACCTCCGTTATGTGTTGGGAATTAGCCACAGATATAGAGATGTGGAAGACAAATTCTCCAAACCCATCTCCAAGCCACATACTGGGGTCGGACCAAGGGGTTATGGACTCAGGACAGGCCTAACATCAGCATAACCTGAGGTAGGATTGCCAGATCCAACTCAGGAAATATCTGGGGACTTTGTGGGTGGAGCCAGGAGACTTTGGGGGTGGAGCCAGGAACAAGGGTGTGACAAGCATAATTGAACTCCAAAGGAGTTCTGGCCATCACATTTAAAGGGACCACACACCTTTTAAATGCCTTTCCTCCATTTGGAAATAATGAAGGATAGGGGCACCTTCTTTTGGGGCTCATAGAATTGGACCCCCTGGCCCAACCTTTTTGAAACTTGGGGGTATTTTGAGGAGAGGCGCCAGATGTTATGCTGAAAATTTGGTGCCTCTCGGGGCCTTTTTTTATAGAAAAAACCCAGGAGGAACTCATTTGTATATTAGGCCACACCTCCTAATATCACCATTGTTTCACAGAGGGCTTTTTTGTGGGAAAAGCCCATCAGTAACTAATTTGCATATTAGGTCACACTCCCTGGCACGAAGCCAGCCAGAACTGTGTTCCTGTGCATTCCTGCTAAAAAAAAAAAAAAAAAGCCCTGGTGCCTCTACCTCAGAAAACAGCTCCTCCAGAGCACCAGATACCCATGGATCAATTTTCCATTATTCCCTATGGGAATCAGTCTCCATAGAGTCTGGAGTATAATGGAGTGCCCAGCAGATATTTCCCTCCCCCTGCTTCCAAATCAGGGGAACCCTTGCCCCCAGTTGGGTATTGGCAACCCTAATTCTATGGCATTATACCCTGCTGAGATCCCTCGCCTTCCCAAACTCCACCCTCCCCAGGCTCCACCCCTAAAATCTCCAAGTGTTTCCCAACCCTGACCTGGCAACCCTACAATGGGCTCAACAAGACTGGGGACCAGTGTTCCCTCCAAGCTGAGTTAGTGTGAGCTAGCTCACAGATTTTTAGCCTCCAGCTCACACATTTTTGTCTTAGCTCAGGAAGGATGACCCCAGGGCACACTAATTTATGCAGTAGCTCACAACTTTAATACCAGTAGCTCACAAAGTAGAATTTTTGCTCACAAGTCTCTGCAACTTAGAGGGAACATTGCTGGGGACTCCTGTTTAAAGTATTTGTTTCCAGAAGAAAGGGACAGAAATGAAAGATAAAACAGTTAGGTCCAAAATTCTCAACATTATACAGTCTGTGTTTATTTCTGCTGTCACTTTCCACATGGTGAGATTATTTTAATTAACAACCTGTTAAGAGCAATTTTATAAATTGATACAACATGCAAAAGGTTCCTTCATTATTACATGCTTTACTAGTTTTTTGTTTCAACTGTTGGGTTTGCTCAGGAGACCACGCACCCCAAGAGCTTGGCAATAAAGTATCTGCAAAATCACCTTATTATGAAGATGAAGTGGTTGCAATAATCCCTCTGAAAAATATATATTGTTATATCAAATTAGTCTTTCATTTGCATGGTATACCAAAGATTTTATTGCTGTAAAAACTGAGGTTCATAATTTTGCTTTAGGAAGTGTTTTGAAACATCTGTTTGAATAAAAAGCAATGAAAACTAGCATTCCTGTACATTAAGTGCTGGTCAATTAGCTTCTTTTAATAGGAAGGTGTGGGTCTGACATGGCACACCACATTTAAGTAAAAGCAGATGGTTTTTACCATACACAAAAATGACCCGGTAATCACAGCAGCACTATAGAGGTCTAATGTGGAGGTCATACTGCTTGGCTTTTCTCACTCTCGCTCCTTTTTACCTCAGCCACATTCCTAATTGCAGCTGAGGAAAACAAACTGTCAGGGTGACGGTAGAGCTCCACACACAGCCCCTGCACTTATTGCTCATCAGACAGAAAATGTCAGCACTCTCTTGGTGCTGGGGGCACAGCCTCTCTTCGTGCTAAGCTCTTTAACAATAAACAACAAACTGTTCCAAGTGCTCTTTAATCTTATTGCATCTTTTATGATCTTGTCAGTATTATTATGCAGTGGGTGTGAAAAGTCAAGCAGACATCTCTGACATCCCTCTGCCTCTCTGCTCCAAACTAGGAAAGGCTTGCAGAGATACACACACACACACACACACATGCACACACACACACACACACACACACACACATATATATATATATATATATATATATATATATATATATATATATATATATACACAATGCAATACATACTGAGACAAAAGAAAGTTTCTAATGAAGATCCATGATGACCAAAAACAAGAATAAAGAGGTCAAGCAAAACCAAAAGAAGAGAAATTACATAATTATAAAGCAGCCACCTTATTCAGGACAAGATTGTACTGCTGTCTGCAAGAATTAAAGATTCACCCATTCAAAACAATGTTTTGTCTGTTTTCCTCCTTTCATCATTTACCTGTACAAATCACAGGGCAATCCTGAGCCAAGTTACACCCCCTAAGTCTGTTAAAGTCAATGGACACAGAAAGGTACAACATCAGACAGCTTTGACATGAAGAAAGGTTGAAACGCTTGGGACTCTTTAGCTTGGAGAAACGTCGACTGCGGGGTGACATGATAGAGGTTTACAAGATAATGCATGGGATGGAGAAAGTAGAGAAAGAAGTCCTTTTCTCCCTTTCTCACAATACAAGAACTCGTGGGCATTCGATGAAATTGCTGAGCAGACAGGTTAAAACGGATAAAAGGAAGTACTTCTTCACCCAAAGGATGATTAACATGTGGAATTCACTGCCACAGGAGGTGGTGGCGGCCACAAGTATAGCCACCTTCAAGAAGGGTTTAGATAAAAATATGGAGCACAGGTCCATCAGTGGCTATTAGCCACAGTGTATGTGTGTATATAAAATTTTTTGCCACTGTGTGATACAGAGTGTTGGACTTGATGGGCCGTTGGCCTGATCCAACATGGCTTCTCTTATGTTCTTATTTCTACATTCTTCCATATGTGGTTTTTTCCACTTTCCAGTGGATGACATAGGTGGGAAATGCTATTTGAATCTATCAAGGGATTCCATGTTAGATTTTGATAGTCCTCACTTATTGAACTATTCAAATAACCCAACAAAATGCATGTCAAAAGAAATGCCGTCATTAGTCATCAATTTAATTGCATGAAGAATCTTTTCCGCAAAAAACGTCTCTGACCCTTGGACAACTCCACCCTATAATCTGTTAATCTTACTCAAAATATAAATAGAGGAAGGTGCTCCAACCTGGATGGCCCAGGCTAGCCTGATCCCATCAGATCATGAAAGCTAAGCAGGGTCAGCTCTGGTTAGTATTTGGATAGGAGACCATCAAAGAAGTAGAGGGTCCCTACACAGAGGGAAGGAAAAGGAAAGGAAAGGTCCCCTGTGCAAGCACCAGTCATTTCCGACTCTGGGGTGATGTTACTTTCACAACATTTTCATGGCAGACTTTTTATGGGTTGGTTTGCTATTGCCTTCCCCAGTCATTTATGCTTCCCACCCCCCCCCCCTCCCCAGCAAGCTGGGTACTCATTTTACTGACCTCGGAATGATGGAAGGCTGAGCTGGCTACCTGAAAACCCAGCTTCCACCAGCAATCAAACTCAGGTCATGAGCAGAGTTTAGGACTGCAGTACTGCAACTTTAACACTCTAGCCTTGAAAACCCCATGGGGTTGCTGTTTATTACCTACAATTTGATGGCACTTTCCACCACCAAGGGGCCATCGGTCCACAGCATGTAATAATGTGCTGAAGGTTTACACAAGGAGTTGCTGCTGGCCATTCCTTAAATATTTGTTTCACAATTTCTACTGGGGCACCCTTGTTGATCATTCTTTTCCACTTTAATTTAAAATGTTTTTCCTTGGAGTCTTCTAGTTTTAATAGCTATAAATATATTTTGCTTAAAAGCATTTATTTCCTCAGTATGCAGCAGGGCTCTTCAAAGCCACTCATACTGGCTCTTAATAGTTTTTTCCCCTCATATTTGATATAATGAAGTCTCTTAATTGAAAAGTACTGGAACCAGGGAATATTTTCATTATTAATTTGTTGTTACAAGACATCCAAACAACTTTCTCTTTGCATCTGTTGCAGACATCTTGAATTATGAGGTTATATACAAAGATTGAAGTTTCTAAAGAAGATGAACCATAGGGACTGAACGTTTACTCAGTCCTTTCTAAACTGATTCTATAAAATGACTACCACATAGAAAAGTTTTATATGACTGTATAGACTATAAAATTCCCTTCCCCAGAACATCTATCAATCCGTCTCCCTCGTGGCCTTCCAGAAACTTGCGAAAACTATTTTATTCTTCAAGGCATTTGGTGCTTTTATCTTCTGACACTGGTGTTTTAATCTGCGGATTTTATTGAAAACTGTCACTTTTCATCTTAGCTGCTATTAAACATTTAATTCCTGTTTTATTATGACTTTTGTTCTGCTATAGATGCTGGTTTAGATTTTTAACGTTTTCGAATTCTACAAAGACTTAATTTCATGTGAGCCACCTCATGTGCTATGGTTAATGACACAAATACAGCCCAAAATTGCATTTGCCTTTTAAGCCACCACATCACACTGTTGACTCATGTTCAGCGTATGATCCACTAAGAGCCCTAGATCCTTTTTGCACATGCTACTGCTAAGACAAGTGTTCCCCATCCTATAACTATGCATTGGATTTTTCCTACCTAAATGCAGAACTTTACATTTATCCCTGTTAAAATTCATTTTATTGATTTTAACCCAGTTTTCCAGCCTGTTAACGTCATCCTGTATCCTGTTTCTGTCCTCTACTGTCTTCTACTAGCTTTTTAAAACAAAAAATGTTCAGAGTGCATCCAATCCGCCACACAATTCCGTCTGTTAACAGCAGGGCTTTTTTTTTATAACAGGAACTCCTACGTATCAGCATATTAGGCCACACACTCATGATGTAGCCAATTCTCCAAGAGCTTATGGGGCTCTTATTACAGGGCCTACTGTAAACTCTTGGAGGATTGGCTACATCAGGGTGTATGGCCTAATATGCAAAGAAGTTCCTGCTTCCAAAAAAGCCCTGGTTATCAGTCATGGAGTAACACATTTTATTAGCGGAAATCAATGAAATATTAACAGATAGTAATGTTGGATACAAGCAGCCTACCTTGGGGTAAAAATTTTTAATTCCCTTTTAATCTTTAAAAGACTTCATTTTCCCGCTTGCCACTAGGGCTACAATGTGTGTGTGTGTGAGAAAGAGAGAGGTGAGGGGTAACGGATGTGAGAAAGAAAGTGTGTGTGTGTGTGTCTGTGTACTCCTTAACCCCTTCTTTCCTTCTCTTGCTATTTTCTTAGTTGAGGTGTGGGGAAAGTCATCTTGAGTTTGGGAGGTGGGGGAATGTTTTCCACAGTAGAGACAGAAGCAGCTTAGTACTGTTTTTCCCCCCAGCTGGAAAACAACAGGGGAGAAAACGTTAGACTCCCTCTCCCTGTTCTCTTTTGGGGGGAAAGAATCCTATCAGCTGCCTTTTCAAAAGAAATCATTCTCTGAAAGTGAACATAAAAGAAAGTGTAACATGCTGTTTGACCCTATCACACAGCTTTGCAGTCTGTCATCTCAGACTTTAGATCATTTCTCTTGCTAAATTCATTTGGTTAGCATCTTCTCCTGAGAGTTCAGTGTAACTGATAAGATTATTATATTCTTTTTTTTTTTCAAAAAACTCTTGGAATGTTATTTTTTGCACTAGTATTCAACTAATTTTAAAATACAAACCTATTACTGGGATTTGATGTTTTTTTATCCAATCATGGCATTAAAAATCAATTAGTAACCATTTTCTGAATTGAAATTAATACAGCACTTCTCCCCGATGTAGGAGAAACAGGTGTAGCTTCCTCACAAGCAGCAGGGCAAGGGGCCACCTTCATTTCAGGCCTGATGTTCAAGGTCAGGCTTGGAGATGGCTGCCATGGAGGGACTATGAAATAGGGCTTTCAGTGCTGCTATATAAAATTCCTGGAGATTTAGAGGTGGAGCCTGTGGAGGGCAGGGTTTGAGTAGGGGAGGTACCTCAGCAGGGTATAATGCCATAGATTCCATTCTCCAAAGCAGCCTTTTTCTTCAGGAGAACGGATCTCTGTAGTCCAGAGAAAAGTTGTAGGTCCTGGAGATCTCCAGGCCCTGCCTGGAGGCTGGCTACTCTACTGTGAAGAGGATTCGAGCACAAACACAAGGAGTGTAATTTATCCCCTATTTGTTTTGTCTTTTTTAAATGAAGCTCAGTTTATGTACAATACTGGGGGGCAAAAATAATTTGCCCTGTGACAGGGCATGTTCTCAGTTACACTAACATACAACAGCTCAATGGCCACCCAAGCAGATTGGCATATTAGCCTGTCAGTTTAAGGACCTAGTTCAAACAGTTTAAGGACCTAGTTAGCAGAGTTGCTTTCAATAAAGCAATAAATAACTTCCAATAGCAAAGAAACCTTCAGGATATAAGAACAAACAGGCAGAGCTAGCAGACTATGAAAGATTATGGAATCAAAATATAAAAATTACAAGGTCTACAGTATTTAATGAGAATTTGTATAAGATGCTGTACAGGTGGTACATTACACCAGAGAAGTTATCTAAGATATACCCAAGTACTCCTAATATGTGTTGGAAATGCCACAGTGTGAAAGGAACCTTCTATCACATCTGGTGGCAATGTGATAGAGCTAAAGAATTTTGGAGACAAATTCATATTTGGCTTCAAAAAATGTTGAAAATGAACATACAATATTTGCCTGAATTGTTTTTATTAAGTTTATGCCAAAGCTCTCTACCCAAGCCAATAACTAGGTTCCGAATACACGCTGTAACTGTGGCAAGAATAATGTAGGCGAGATATTGGAAATCACACCAAATACCTAAGAAAGAGGAATTTATTGGGAAACTGTTTGAAGTGGCAGAAATAGATTATTTATCAATAAGAATAAAAGGGGAGAATATACAAGAGTGTGAAGAGATCTGGAAGTCCTTGTATAATTGGCTGAAGTTGATAGGATAACGGTATGATAAACTAAATGGAAAATGAAATGCCTAGAAGTATTCGAGAGGGATTTGTAACTGATATAAATAGAGTATTAATTGTGAGTAACTGTAATCTAGAGCAGAAATAGAGAACAAGTTATTGACAGAACACTAGGTAATTGATTGATTGCAATAAAAAAGGCCAATGCCATGCTGGGAATTATTAGGAAGGGAATTGAAAACAAATCAGCCAGTATCATAATGCTCCTGTATAAATCGATGGTGCGGTCTCATTTGGAATACTGTGTGCAATTCTGGTCACCGCACCTCAAAAAGGATATTATAGCATTGGAAAAAGTGCAGAAAAGGGCAACTAGAATGATTAAAGGGTTGGAACACTTTCCCTATGAAGAAAGGTTAAAACGCTTGGGGCTCTTTAGCTTGGAGAAACGTCGACTGCAGGGTGAAATGATAGAGGTTTACAAGATAATGCATGGAATGGAGAAAGTAGAGAAAGAAGTCCTTTTCTCCCTTTCTCACAATACAAGAACTTGTGGGCATTCGATGAAATTGCTGAGCAGTCGGGTTAAAACGGATAAAAGGAAGTACTTCTTCACCCAAAGGGTGATTAACATGTGGAATTCACTGCCACAGGAGGTGGTGGCGGCTACAAGCATAGACAGCTTCAAGAGGGGGTTAGATAAAAATATGGAGCAGAGGTCCATCAGTGGCTATTAGCCACAGTGTGTATATATATATATATATGTGTGTGTGTGTGTGTGTATAAATATAATTTTTTTGGCCACTGTGTGACACAGAGTGTTGGACTGGATGGGCCATTGGCCTGATCCAACATGGCTTCTCTTATGTTCTTAATCTTTATACCCCAGTTTTAGAGTATGTTTTTTGTTTCGTGTGTCTTTGTTTTGTATGTGTTTTTGCATGTTGTATGTTATATTTTATTTCCAATAAAAAGTTAAATCACAAAAAACAAACAAACAGGCAGAGAGCAAGGTCAACCAGAGGTAGAGAAAACCAGACAAGCATTTTAATAAGCTTTGAACAGTAGGCAGAATAACTACAGCCCTCCGCCACCCCACAGAGTTCAGATGGACTAAATACAACCTGTATTAGACAGACTGATTTCTCTCTAAATTCATTTGGTTAGTATCTTCTTCTGAAAGTTCAGTGTAACTGATTTACATCATCATCATTATTCACATTAATAAAATTGCTAATATTCTCCTTTCCAAGACCACTTTTCAATAGCATGCTTATTATTTCACAATGTGCAGTTGAGAGGCAGTGTGGTGCCATGAACAGTGTCAAACTAAGATACTGCAAGACCTGGGTTTGAATCCCCACTTCAGTCATGGAAACTCACTGAGTGACCTTGAGCCAACCTCACAGGGTGGTGGTTGTGAGTAAATGGAGGAAGGGAGAATGATGCTCTAAGCCACTGAGTCCCAAATGGGGAGAAAAGCAGGATATAAATAAATAAATGCCAATGCATGCATGCATGTATCTCTTATGCTTTTCTGCCCAGATGACAACATGAGGAAGGCCCAAGTCTTATTTTTGTAAAGTGATTGTATCATTTTTGCTTATGGTTGCCAGGGTGCAGCTGGCAACACCAGGAAAAATTAAAGGAGAGGGAAATGGCACACCAGCATCACTGACATCGCTTCTGGTAAAAAAAAAAATGGAAGTGATGTCACAGGATGCTTTAGGATGTGCAAAAAATACTACAGTAGAACTACAGTTTTTGCAAATCCTAGACTGTCACATGATTTCAGTGTGCCAGCATGTTCCCTGATTTCCGCCACCTTCTTTCCCTGCTAGTACTTCAGGTCCCAGTAGACAAGATACTAAATTGTTGGGAGACCCTCCCTACTTCTGCTGTGTCTTCTCTCTACTGTCTGGCTTCACTCTTGGTCTGCTTTTATATATCTTCCCAAGATGAAAGTTCAGGTATTCTTAGGGTAGTATTCCTTCAGTTGCTCAGTCTGAGCACCCGATGCTTATCACTTCACAGTCTCCAGTTTGCTCATGAGATTCAAATATGCCTGTTTTAATTCCACTTCATTTTGCTTTGTGGTATCTCTCTCACCCATGGAAGTGTTTTGTTCAGTAATTTGGGGTTGCAAAGTATTTAATCTATGTATTAAACTAAAACATTTTTATCCTGCCTTTCCTCTTGGATCAAGGCAATTCTGAGGTCTCATCAAAGAATGCTGTGTCACCTATCACAATTTTATCTGTCCTGAGGAACAGGACTCTGCATCTTTCATTCTTATCCAGTCCTGGTGCTAGGGGTTCTGCCGCTCGAGGCAGACCCCTGCACCACGTGCCCCCTCCCCCAGCTCCCTTGGAAGAAATCATTGCGTATGTACTTTGATGATGTAATCAAAAGTGATGTCATCATGCAGGCCGGTGGGCGAGGGACAAAGGAGCAATGGGCAGTGTTGCCGTGCTGTCACTTTCCCCTGCAGTACACTCTTTGGAGGCTTCCTTGGAAGTGTCTGAAGAGTGCACTGTTTTAGCAGTGCCCGGCCACTTTTGGGTTGAAAGCAGCTGAGTGACACCTTCCCATTGCATTGATGGCCGCAATGGGAAGGCACCCCTTGGCTGCTTTCAAGCCAAAAGCAGCCGGGCACCACTAAAATAGTGCACTAGTGTGCCGTGCTCCTTGCAAGGAGTGCAGTACGCAAGCACCACCCCCATCCCCATTCAGGCTTCCCACATTGCAGGAAGCCTGATTGGGATTGGGGAGAGTTACAACACTTGTGAACCACACTCCTTGCAAGGAGTGCGGTACGCAAGTGCTGGCCCAGGCCCCGCCTCCACTCAGGGGAGAGAGGGGGTGCCTGTGGCGGCCACTTACTCTGCCTACTCCTATGTGCTGGATCTGTTCTTATCACTGTAATCCTCTAGTATACCTTATGTGGTTCTGTGGTTCAACTTCAAGCATTTTTTTCATTGGGATCGTAGGCATAGGCTTTGTATGCAAATACTCTGATGAGCTTTTTGCTTGATATGGATCTATGGCACAGTTCATATGCAGTGCTGTCAGTGGCTTTAGATTGCAACCTATTTTGTAGATACGTGGCTATCATAATCACTTCACCCCAATACTTGTGTGGCACTCCATTGTCCAACATCAAATATATGGAGTTCTCAGCTTTGGTGTTGTTCTTTGTGTCCCCTACCCCATACTGCTTGGATTTGTACAGCACAGTTGTCTGGTGGTCCATACCCTTCAAGTATTTCTCCACTTCTTTACCTATACTCTTCCCCACTGTCTGTTTGGAATATTTGTGGCTTCCTTTGAAACATATTGCTGCCTGCTGTCATAAACTCTTGAAGTTTTCCAAGCATTACATTTTCATGAGAGATATGGCAGTATACCTGGAATAATAAGTATTTTTTTGTTTGCATTTAACATGAGAGTCCTTGTAAGTCTATAAATATAACTGCACAGCCAAGGGATGTATAGACTTGCTTTAACTGCTTTTGGAAAACACGATGCATGTTGCTTTCACTTTTATGCAACATGTGCACTTCATAGACAGTTGAAATGATGTTGTCTTCCTATCCTTTGATAAACCACACTTTCCCAATATCTTTTAAGGTTTCTGAGTGTCTGTGTCCTAGATTTCTATGCCATAGGTGGATGCATCAGTCATGACAAACCTGAGAAGTGGTTCAAATTTGCTCATTCTATTGAGTAACCTTGTATAGTGTGCTTCAGACTAGTATCTGGGAGACCCAGATTTGAATCCCTACTTGTGCAGTGGAAGCTGACCTTGGACCAGTCATACATTCTCAGCCTAACCTACCTCATAGGGTTGTTGTAAAGATAAAATGGAGGCAAGGAGAATGATGTAAGCCAGTTTGGGTCTCCTTTGGGGAGAAAGGTGGGGTACAAATTAAATAAATAAACTTGTATTAATGTTCATCCACAAGTTTAGGCATTTCTTCACTGTCATGTTCTTAACATGTTGTGAGCCACCCTGAGTCCGCTTGCAGAGAGGGCGGGATATAAGTCGAACGTAATAAATAAATAAAATAATAAATAAATAAATAAGTTCACATTGGTGAAATTTAAATTTCACTGTGAGGCCATTAGCAGTGAGGCGCATCATCACATAGAAAACTCCCCTCTAATTTGGGGGTGTGTAGGACATTTTTCACAGGGAGTTTACATGTGTCTTTAGACGGTATACTGCATTTTAAGAATCCTGTCTGCCTGCATCTGCAGTGATGCTTTTGCCATCCAGAAAGAATCTCTTCTCCTTTGTACTGAGGTCCAGGTCCATGAAAAACCCCTGATTGCTTACCATGAGGCTTGTTAGCCCTAAATCTATGTACCATCCACATGATGTGTTGTGCTTTGTGGTTTTCAGCCATTCATCTTGTACTTCAGCCTGTTAACTTGCCTGCTGGGCTTTAGCCTTTGTCTTTGGACATTTATGTGAATTGTTTCCTTGCCTTGGCTTTCCAGATTGAACAGATCTTTTTCAAATTATTAGCCTTTTTGCATCCTGGTTTCTCTCTTCTGCTTTGTTACCTCACCTACCTTGAGGGCTGCTGTCTTTGGTCTTTCTGTCTTCCCCTTGCTTGAAGTTACTTTCTTCGATTGTACTCATCCATTAATTTGCCTGAACTGTATCTTAGTGTTAACACACACTTTGGTCTTGTCTCAAGGGAACCATAAGACTCTGGAAGACTGCATAGTAATGGTGCCACTGTTCAATAGTCTTGTTCCTTCCCCAAGCCCACACAACTGCAGTACAACACCTAGCATTTGTATTTACACCTTCATGGATATCCTGCTCTCTGTTAAATCTCATTTTGTATAATTTAGGCAGCAAGTACAACTCGCTGTTTGGGTCTGAATGACAGTCTCTCAAGTGCATTCCACAAACCTTTAGCTGTGTCTTCTTTTCTTATGTGGATCTGCTCATAATCTTCCTCTAGCAGGCTTCTGCCTCTGTTTGCCTGGGGGTTTTTTTGTCCCAGTCTGCTGGATTAACAGACAGTCTATTACTGCTTAAAACATCCCAGAGGTCATCTTTGCATAGCAGCATTTTCACTTTGAATTTCCACAACCGATAATTGCATTATTCAGTTTGGCCACAGTAGACTTAACATCTGCACTTTTTACCATCCTCCTCTGGCTTACTGGGTGTACCCTGCCTTTCTGATGAACTCACAGCTATAGTTTTCTTGAAATTTATCCTGCGAGATCTAAGTCTATAATCACTTAGCAGAGTTGGGGGAATAATCCAATCCCACACATGCTGTGTTGCTTTCAGTAAAGCATACTATAGCAACAGGATTTGCAAAAAAAAAAAAAAATGTTAACCAAGTGCAGGTCTTCCAACAGCAAAGAGACCTTCAGGATATAAGAACTAACTTACAGGCAGAAAGGAAGTACAAAAAGAGGTAGGAAAAACAAGAGAAGCATTCAATAAGATATGCATGGTAGACAGAATGAACTACAGCTCCCTCTAAAGATTAAATGGACTAAATATACCGTGCATCAATGTTTACATTAATAAAATTGGTAACATGCTGTCTCTATTCAAATACAACCAAGATATATGAAATCTCACATAGATACCATCTTTCAAATCTAAATCTGGTTGAGTTGTTCTTTTATGAAGTGGGGAATTAGAATAGCACATGTTGCAGAGGCAAAAGATGCTTGAGGAACAATTAAGAACAGGGAAGCATATCCGGATAAGAAAGTATTGTTTCCTTGTGTGTAATATGTGCATTAACCACCAAAAGGACTCTTCCAAATGGACCAGCTTCTCCCATGCAGAACACAGGGAAATGGCTGAGAAGCTGAATGCATTTTTTGCCTCCATCTTCACTGTGGAAGATGAGAAGTATTTGCCCGCTCCAGAACCACTAATTTTGGAAGGGGTGTTGAAAGACCTGAGTCAGATTGAGGTGACAAAAGAGGAGGTCCTACAACTGATAGACGAATTAAAAACTAGTAAGTCACCAGGTCCGGATGGCATACATCCAAGAGTTCTGAAAGAACTCAAAGTTGAACTTGTGGATCTTCTGACAAAAATACGTAATCTTTCATTGAAATTTTCCTCCGTTCCTGAGGACTGGAAGGTAGCAAATGTCACCCCCATCTTTAAAAAGGGTTCCAGAGGAGATCCGGGAAATTACAAGCCAGTCAGTCTGACTTCAATACCGGGAAAGTTGGTAGAAACCATTATCAAGGACAGAATGAGTAGGCACATTGATGAACACGGGTTATTGAGGAAGACCCAGCATGGGTTCTGTAAGGGAAGATCTTGCCTCACCAACCTGCTACATTTCTTTGGGGGCGAACAAACATGTGGACAAAAGAGACCCAAAAGATGTTGTTTACCTTGACTTCCAGAAAGCTTTTGATAAAGTTCCTCATCAAAGGCTCCTTAGAAAGCTCAAGAGTCAAGGAGTAAAAGGACAGCTCCTTTTGTGGATCAAAAACTACAACTACAACCTGATCCTTTTAACTGGAGATGCCAGGGATAGAACCTGAGACCTGCTGCATGCCAAGCAGATGCTCTGCCACTGAGCCATGGCCCCTCCCTGCTGTATCCCACTCCTGCTCTGAATGCTCAGCCTTCCTAATCTCTACACTTGGATGTTTCCCTTCTGGGTTGGGCCATGACAACCTTGTTAGCAAATGGACTATAGTTTAGTACAAGGAAATGTTATAGGGAATCAGGAAATACCTGTACCTCTAGCAGCATCACAATATCCAAACCCTGTCTGAATTAGGCTGTGGAAAAGGGACAATAAAAGACAAATTCCACTGCATTCCATTACTCTGTCAGTATTCTATACATCACCAACCTTACAAATAACCATCCCCATGCATGGCCTTTGTGGATGGCCTTGGTGGGATGAAGCCATCTTGTCAATTCCTCAGAACAAGCTATGATTGAAGTATGCCCCACAGATTCGCTGCTTCACATGGCAATGGATATAGCTAATATTGGTTCTTCTAGTGGAAGCCCTAACCCTGGGGAATCTTAGTAGGACCTATTACCGGCAAGAAGGAAAATGGGGATGGCAACTTCTTTCAGCACAAACCATCAATGCTTCTCAGCAGGCACCAACTGACAACACCCGTAGCTACAGAAACACATGACAGAAGCATTAAAATTATTGACTTCTTTCCTCAGGATTATCGACTGCTGCCCAAGAGCTGTGAAAGCTGAATCTGATTAATTCTGAAAGAAGCACAAAGACGAAGGATGATAAGTGCTATTAGCCTGAAGAAAATAATGGTGTTCTTGGGGTCAGACCTAAAGACAGGCTCCTTGACCATCCTTCAAGGTGAACTATTACAGATGGAGCAGTTATAAAGGGAAAGTTTTCATTGAGAGTTAGGCAGTGAACAAGAAAAAAGAGGCAGAACACTGTCTTACTTGGTCTACAAAAAGGCAAATAGTTGGTTGAAGGCATTCTGTCTTTCAGGAGAAACATAATGCAATACAGAATGCACTTTCCAGTTAGTTTTTGCCAGTTCACACAGTAAAATCCAGTTGGAAAGTGAATTGAAAGTGCATTATTTAGTGTGTGTGATTGCAACTTGAGGAGGAATGAATTAGGAGATACTGCAGTTGTAGCCTCTTTTGATACCTCAGAGTATTCTTGGCTTTAGGCACCACCTCTGGATAAAGATATGTGAGCCACCAAAGTGGATCCCATTTGGGGAGGGAGGGGGCTAAAAAAATTTAAATAAATAAAATATCAATGCTTCTCAGCAGGATACTGTCTGATATCACTGAGCTACAGAAATACATAACAGATGTATCAAAATTCTTGACTTATTTCCTCAGTCATCATCATCTGTTGTCCAGGGCCCGCTGTGGAAAGTTAATCTGATTAACTATGAAAGGGACATGAAGGTTTATGGTTGTAGGTATTAAACTGTTATAATCTGTGGTTAATTTTGTTTTCATTAGCTGTATTGTAATGTGGATTTACATAATATGCTTCCTGATGTAAAGTTATGAGTTACTCTGACCTTGAGTATACAGACCTTAGGACCAGAAATACCTCCATTTTTAAAATGATTTTTGTTGGTCCTTGTGTGTGCCAAAAATGAAGAGGGACTTATTTAATCAATAAATTATATTTACTTCTTGTGAAGTGTGTTTTTTTAGGCACAGGTCAGAACTGATGTATTTTAAATTGTGATTGATTATATAATGCGTATTTTGATTTATCTGCACCACTAAGCAAGTTTGTTAGGCTAAAATGAGTCTTGTTTTAATGAAAATTTTTACTATTGAGTATGTATTAATTTTGTGCTAATTTTATATATATGTAACCCCATTATTATTTATTTTCTTATTAGGACTTTTCTTAACCTACAAAAGTGTCATGTCCAACAAATTCTCCACCCTGTATATAGAAAAGCTGTTTGTAGTTTCCCCACACAGGGGTGCCTCATGTAGTTAAACATATGCATGTGTGACAGGATGATCTTTAAGCAGTTTGCTTGCTTCCAACACAGATACAAAACTGCTTTCCCTGGGGATCTGAACATGACCTAAGAGATTTAATTGTATAGATTCTCTTACTAGTTATGGTTCATTAAGCCAACACAAATACTTCAGTGACCCCTGCTGGAAAAACAATGAACAGAGGACTTCTTTTGAAAATCTCACTGATATACTGAAAATTTACATTTAAGGCAATCTTAAACTGAAAGGGGTAGGGGATGTTCCACAGGTTTGAAGTGGAGGCCAACTTTGCACAATGATGATTGTCTGGCCACCTATGATATCATCAAGAAACTCCCCCTACTAAGCATCTTTAACTATTTTCTACTTAGATTCAGGTGAGTAGCCATCTTGGTCTGAAGCAATAGAACAAGATTTGAGTCCAGTGGCACCTTTAAGACCAATCCAGAATTAAACTTTGTTGGTCTTAAAGGTGCCACTGGATTCAAACTTTGTTCATTTTCCATTTAAAAATTAATAAGGCTACTGTGATGGACTGGATTCACTGAGTGACAGTCAGAGGAACTCACTGTGATTGGCTGACAGCCTCTAATTGTAACAACAGTAACAGTTGAGAGATGCAGTGTGAGAGAAATCTCTTCAGTCTGAGACAGAGCTGGAGTCTGAACAGAGCTCTAGTCTGTTTGAGAGTCTGCATGAGAGGAGGAGCTAGCAGTCACTTTTTTGGGAGGCTCTCCAGTTTGTGGCAGAGAGTGTCACAGCTACAGATGAATGAATAAATGCATGGATGCTCATGTGGCGTTTATTTTTAAAGCAAAAAGTGAATATCTGACCCAAAGTATGGTTAAAGGAATAAGACAGACGGACATGCTTGTTACATCAGAAACGCTGTCCAGCCATCTCATCTTTTGCCATCCCCTTCTTCTTTTGCCTTCTGTCTTTCCTAGCATCAGGATCTTCTCCAGGGGTGCTCCCTTCTCATTTGGTGGCCAAAGTATTTGAGCTTTATCTTCAGCATCTGACCTTTTAGGGAACAGTCTGGGTTGATTTCCAATAGAACTGACTGATTTGATCTTCTTGCAGTCCAAGGGACTCTCAAGAGTCTTTTCCAGCACCACATCTCAAAAGCATCTATTCTTCTGCACTCGACCCTTATGGTCCAGCTCTCACAGCCATACATTGCTACTGGGAATACCATCGCTTTGACTATATGAACTTTTGTTGGCATTCTGTCATTTTAGTCTTGAAGACAGTAGAAAGCTGATGCTCTCCAGGCTCTCATTTTGTATTAAATCTATTTACACACAGAAAAAAAGGGTGGTACAATAGATGAACAAAAAGAAATAGGACATGGAGATAGCAAAGAGGTAAACACAGCAGGCAAACAATAAATGGGATGGAAGATGTGAGACATCTGAAAAAACAGAGTCAAGAGAGATCATGTAACTGTTCCTTAAGTTTCAGCACTATGAAAAGCTCTCTTGATATATTCTGAGAGGAAACAAGACACCAGAGAAAAGGGCTAAGCCAAAATAAGTTCATTGGGTTAGATTCTGTGGACTGCCAGCAGAAGGCACTGAAAATAATTCTCCTGCAATACTCTACCTATGCTTCATTAAGCCAGTAAAAATACTTCAGTGACCCCTACTGGAAAAACATAGATGAGAACTGTTTGCACAGCTTCTGTCAAGCATAGTTGTCTTCTAGGGCAAAGTATGGCCAGTGCGGAGGTTTTTACAATTATTAGAAGCACCAAAATGGTAAGAAATCCAAAGTTTGGTTGTAACTGTACTAGAATGTAATAAATGGTTTCATTCTTCAGTTTCCTGACTTGCTCTTCTCTCCTTGCAAATCACGGCACTAGCCACACTTTGCCCCAGAAGACAACTATGCTTGATAAAAACTGTGCAAACAGTTCTCATCTCTCTATTGTTATCAGAACTGCTTACAAGAGGAGGGGGGCAACACTAAATGTGTGAAGTCAAGCCAAATTTAGCAGCTTTATAAGACCAGATCAATATGGTATAGGGGTTAGAATGCTGGACTAGGATCTGGGATACCCAGGTTCAAATCACAAGAATGCTAGGGAAGCCCACTGGGTGAATTTAGGACAGTTGCTCTCTCAGCCTAACCTACCTCATGGATGGTTGTGAGGATAAAAAGGAGGACCCTTGGGTCCCCTTGGTGTACAAATATATATTTTAAGTGAATAAATCCATAGTGGCCCCTTGTGTCACCTGATCCCTGCTGGATTGGTAATTGTAATACACTTTGGCCTTCATTTATGATGATATTACAGCATAGCAGAAAGTCAACAAGCAGTTCCAACCTCTTCTTTCCTACCATGATGGCACAAAGGTGACTATATTAGAGTTCCAGTTCAAAGTACACTTAATGCTGTAGTAATTTCTGCACCAAGTAACAGATGATGTGGCATTACTGTCCTAGCTGCCAGCTGCTTAATAAAAAGACTGAAGACATCATGAAATCTGGCAACTTTAATCAGTGCAATAAACCCCAGTAAAGAAACAAAGGCAGGTGAGGATGCTGTAGATTGAGAATGTGCTCCCAAATTACAGCGTTTTTAAAAAGAGTTTTGAAAGGTCTTTGCCTGCCCAAAGCAGTGACAGCTGTGAATGAACAACAATACATTCTAATATTTCTGTAATGACAGGTCAAGGACTTCTCCTCTGCTAGAGTGTTTCATGTAAAGTTGACCGCAGCAACCAGGTCATGCACCTCATCTAAGCATTTAGTTTTAATTTGTGTGTCCTGAACCCCACCACCTGAGCAACAGCAGGAGCTCAATCATGCCATCATTTGTATGCATGAGTCTCTCTGCAAGCAAATACAGACTGTGCTCACACAACTGATGGAACAATCAATCCCCAGAAGAAAACAGTCCCTTGGAAGGAAGCTTTGTGCATGCCAGAGGATGGAAAATCTGCTAGCATCTGCCACATCTTAACTCTCGCCTAGCCCGAGGGGGGAGCCCAGCATTCTGCAATGAGGTCACCTTCTCCAGGTCTCATGCAAATGTGAACATAGTGAGACTACCGAAACCACTGCACTCAGGACCTACTCTTTAATTCCTCCCCAAGCCTGGTAGATCAATGAATTAGATATGCTCAAGGAAAGTATACATTGCAGATGGCTAAACGAAGGGAGGAGGACAATACAAACACATATAAAGGAAGTTGTTTATCATGGACGATGTTACAATACAAGGTTTTGGCCTTCAGTATGTGCACCCTGACACATGTGCTAGGGATGTCGGCCTCCAGGTGGGATCTGGGGATCTTTGTAAAGTGGAGCAAACACAAACACCCAGTTCCATTTGGCTGAAGGCCTCTTTATGAACAGTAACTGTCGGTCAGGTAACTTGGATACTGTATTAAGGAATGACAATATTTAACTTTGCTATTTCTAAAGTTCTAGGCGAGGGTTGTCCTCTGTAAGGAGTTCTGAACACATGTGATATTTGAACAAGGGATTAAAAAGATAAAACTCAAGCTCTTTAGCCACTAGCCCACACTAATTCAGCAGTGGCAATGCTATCTTTGCCTTAAATTATTTACTTGCCTTTGTACATGAAGAGAGGGTCAGGGCATATTTTGTATCTAAAAACAGGCATTCTTTGATTAATACAGATGACCTGTTCGACTGATCCTTGGGCAGCAGTTGTCTAAAAATATGGAATGACTTTAACTCTTATTATTCTCATGTCAAAATTTAAAAATAGCAAAGTGAGACTAGAATGATTAGATATTGTTAGGCAGTGGGCATTTAAATTGTACATATCATTAACTGAATCAGCATAAGCAAATGATTTGTTGCCATTTCTCATCCCTTAAAATGGAGAAGCAATAATATGGAAAAGCAATTCAAGAAACAAATGCTTTGACACATCAGAGAATTAGTTCAGAGCTGTTCTGAATTTCATGAGATACTGGCTGTTCACTTCCCACACAGCAGCTAAAACAATGTGATAAGTAGCTGTATGTGTTTTATAAGGCATTATGAGGTCTAGATACAATAGGATTCCAGTCAAGAGCTGGCAGCCCCCCCAAGGCTACAAAGGGCAGAACTTACCCAATGGCATCCCAAAATGTAAAAAACACTGTAGAGTTTAGGGTGCCTCTGGAGCAGGGCCCCCCAGTAACCAGGGACCTGGGTCCTTTGAAGGGCAATGCCCATTACTGAAGTCTCTACTTACTAGCAGAGGGAGTTCCCTCAGTTTTTCCAATGCAATATTTTGGGGGTGAAATGCTTTTTAGCCCTAGCCAATTAATGCCTGATTGCCACAGGTTTTTTGTAGAAAAATCCCAGCAGCAACTTATTTGCATATTAGGCTGTAGGAAATATGTATCTGTTCTGTATGTCTTTTGCAAGAAATGGATTCAAGCAATGGAACAAGAGATACTATCCATTTATGAAAAAGATGTATGGACTGTTACAAAGCTACCTGCAGGAAGAAAGCCTGTTGGATGCAAATGGGTCTACAAAATGAAGTACAAAGATGATGGAACTATAGACTTGTACAAAGCAAGGCTAGTGGCCAAAGGCTATGCACAAGAATTTGGAACTGATTATTCTGAGACTTTTGCACCAGTTATCAATAGTGCTACACTTAAAACACTACTGAGTGTGGCATCATCTAGAAATATGCTCGTAGAGCACCTAGACATTAAGACAGCATTTCTTAATGGTGAGTTATCAAAGGAAATCTATATGGAAATACCTGAAGGTTTTCAAGTCCCTGGCAAAGAGAACTGTGTTTTCAAACTCAACAAAGAACTGTATGGTTTGAAACAAACCGCAAAAAGCTGGTATGACAAAATAACTGGACTACTACAGCAACAAGGATTTCAGCAAGGGAAAGCTGAACCCTGCATGTACCCTAGACTTAAAGATGGAGAACATCAATACATTCTGGTTTACATTGACGATTTGGTTGTGAGCTGCAAGAACAAAAAGGACGTTAAGGACATTGTTGAAAAGCTGAACAAAGAGGTTGAAGTCAAAAGACTTGGTGGTATTAAACACTACCTAGGAATACAGATTGAGAGACTCGAGGATGGAACCTTTTAACTGTGCCAAAGATGAAAGATTATGGACCTTATAGAATCTCTTGGCATGAGAGACTGTAAAGAATCTAAGATACCTCTTGAATCTGCATACCTGAGAGTTCAGGGTGATCAACCACTTAAAGACATTGGGGAGTGCAGAGAAGCTATAGGAAAACTCCTGTACCTGAGTAAAACTACCAGACCTGATATTACAGCTGCTGTTGGAATATTGAGCAGAAAAGTAAGTTCATCTAATCACCATGGTTGGAATGCAGTAAAGAAACTTGCCAGATATTTAAAAGGGACTATGGATTTAAGACTGATCGTTGAACCTTCTAAGAATCCCAGACTAGTTGGATACATGGATGCCAACTATGCAGAAGAATCGTGCAATTACAGATCAACCAGCAGATACTTGTTCTTCTACGGAAATGGACTTGTAGAATGGACTAGCAGAAAACAGACTATAGTGGCACAATCTACAGCAAAAGCTGAGTGTGTGTCAGCAGTCAGTGCCTGCAGTGAACTTGAATGGATTTTTCATCTGCTGAAAGACTTCAAGATAAAAGAACCTGTTCCTATTGTAATGCTTGAAGATAACCAAGCGTGTATTGCTATATGTAAAGGGGAAAGCAGAACAGCCAGAAGTAGATCTATTGGTATTAAATGTGAGCTAGTGAAAGATTTACACCAGAAGGGTCTGATTAAGATAGAATATTGTTGTACAGATGCTGTGGTAGCTGATATACTTACAAAGCCATTACCTTGTACTAGATTTGAACGTTTATGTGGAATTATGAATCTAGCTGATGTGAATGTAATAGTGAATAATGAGTAATAACTATTGAATGCATAATGACATTAGACATTGAGAAAGGGTGTTGGAAATATGTATCTGTTCTGTATGTCCTTTGCAATGTTCTAAAGTTCCAGTCACTATAGGGTTAACACTGTGCCTGATTCCCTATTGTCTGCATGACCTAGGAAGAAGATAATGACTGCTGTCAATCAAGATCACGTGGAAAAACCTGTTTGTTTGGTTGATCAGTTAGTCAGGTGACTTCCTTTGTTCAGGCAGCGCAGAGAGGTCAAGAAGGAAGAGGGAGTAGTTTCCATTAAGCACATGATCTTCTAGTTTAAGCATGTAGTTCTATAATGTTTGTTGTTTCACCTCCCAGTTCCCTTTCTCTGTAGAAATAAATATGTTTTTGCTTTTTTCATGTTAAATGCCTCTCAATGATTATTTGATCCAGTGATCAATCGCACTGTTTGAGATAAAGAAATAGAATTTCAAACAGAATTCCCTAACATAGGCAACACTCCCTGATGCCAAGCCAGTCAGAACTGTGTTCCTTTAAAAAAAAAAAAAAAAGCCCTGCACAGTTGTAAAAAGTGCAGATTCTGATACATTGAGATGTGAATGGCTAGTACAAGGAGAGAACAGAAAGTTCCCTGTGGTCCCCCTAAAATTAATAGTTAATTTATGTGATATGGGAACTGCTTCGGTGGGGTGGGGGGTGGGCTCCCTCTGGGAATCCTACCCCCCCAGGGAAAGTGCATGCGCAATACATAGCCTCTCCTCTCCCGGTGTAGTGAACGCCGCGTGGTCACTGTCTGGCTATGCCTGGCAGACGGTCAGTGCAATGGCCTCTCCTGCATTACTGCATCCGTAGCAACACCTTCTCGCTGGTCCCCCCCCGTTTTCACAGAGTTTGCTACGTCATGGTGCGACCGAATGTCCGGCAGTATAACCGGATGGGCAGGCTGGGCCCACCAACCTCGCCAGCCTAAGAGAAGGAAAACTCTAACATCAAACCCGGGCAGATAGAGCTCATTAATGTAACATCTACCACCTGGAGGACTCGCTGCCGGCGTCCCGGCTTACTGGGCCATGGCAGATGACCCCCAGGTGAAAGGGTGGAGCCAGTACCGTGCACACTGCGCTTCACCTAAAAAATTCCTCTGCGCAGGCCTGAAGGGCATATCCACACACTCAACCCACAACGCATCAAGTCCTGCAGCGATGGGCAAGGGGCGAAACGGCAGGTGGAAGGTGCCACTGGAAGCCGCAGTCCCGATCCTGCATGTAGGCGGTTCAGGGTATTGGTCGCCTGATGCTAACCCGGAGACGAAAGCATTTTTCAGCAGCACCCTGAACGACCAAGCAGCCTTATCTAGGGACAGCACTGCTTGCTCCACACGGAGAGGGGCCTAGAAAAGGTGGCCTAAACAAAGCTCGTCTCCCCCACCCCAGTTGGCTAGCTGCGGTCAACGGGCATCCTTACTTGCGGTCGAAAAATAACAACAAAGAAAAGGCATGCACCTGCCTCACAAAGTGTGCAAAGACTAAAGCTTGCGTGTTGGAACATCAGAACCATGCTTGACACAGTAGGCAGTGGTCGCCCTGAACGACGCTCTGCTCTAGTTGCCCACGAACTTCTCAGGTTGAATATCGACATAGCAGCTCTCAGTGAGGTCCGTTTCCCTGAGGAAGGTAGTCTTCAAGAACACGGTGCTGGCTATACCCTCTACTGGTCGGGTAAGTCAAAGGCTGAGAACCGCCTTTCTGGCGTTGGCTTCATGGTCAGGAACTCCATTGCCTCCAAACTCGAAAACCTGCCAACAGGTCACTCAGATCGCATCATGTCCATGCGCCTCCCACTTCAAAACAAGCAGCATGCAACACTCTTCAGTGTGTATGGCCCAACCCTTCATGCAGATCCTGCAGAAAAGAACAAGTTCTATGCTGATCTACGCAACCTTGTACGGAAGACCCCTACAGAGGACAAGGTGATCATCCTTGGCGACTTCAATGCCAGAGTAGGTAAAGACTCGGAAGCCTGGAAAGGAGTACTTGGCAAACACGGCATTGGCAACTGCAATGACAACGGGCGCCTCCTGCTAGAATTCTGCATGGAGCACCAGCTCACCATCACCAACACTATCTTCCAGCAGAAAAACAGTCTGAAGACAACCTGGATGCACCCACGGTCCAAGCATTGGCACCTTATCGACTACATTCTGGTGCGCCAGAGAGACCTTTGAGATGTCTTACACACCCGAGTAATGCCCAGCGCAGAATGTCATACGGATCATCGTCTTGTACGCTGCAATCTCCGTCTTCACTTTAAACCCACACCCAGGAGAGGAGGTATCCCTCGGAGGAAGTTTCAGGTTGGCAGCCTCCAGTCAGCCGAAGTTAAAGCTGCCTTCCAGGCAAAACTCCAGTCAAGAATTGAGGACCCCAGTTGCCCCACAGACCCTTCTCCAGAAGCACTCTGGGAACACCTAAAAACTACCGTCCTGCAGATCTCTGAAGAAGTCCTTGGGTTCTCCACAAGGAAGAACAAGGACTGGTTTGATGAGAACAATCAAGAGATCCAAGAATTACTGGCAAAAAAGAGATCTGCCTACCAAGCACATCTTGCTCAGCCCTCCTGTCCTGGGAAAAAAGCAACCTTTCGCGCTGCATGTAGCAACCTCCAGCGCAAGCTTCGAGACATTCAGAACGAGTGGTGGACCAAGCTTGCAGAGAGAACCCAGCTGTGTGCAGACACTGGTGATTTAAGAGGGTTCTACGAAGCCCTGAAGGCAGTATATGGTCCATCATATCAGGCTCAGAGTCCCTTGCATAGTGCAGACGGCCAAGTGCTCCTCACAGACAAGGCATCCATACTGAACCGGTGGTCGGAGTATTTTCAGGTTCTCTTCAGTGCCAACCGCGTAGTTCAAGATTCAGCAATCCACCTCACCCCACTTCAACCGGTGAAAACAGAGTTGGATGAGATCCCCACCCTAGAAGAGACTGTTAAAGCCATCAAGCAACTGAAAAGTGGCAAGGCAGCGGGAGTTGATGGAATTCCACCAGAGATCTGGAAGCATGGGGGCACAGTACTACATAGCTCACTTCACAAAGTACTTGTCACCTGCTGGGAACAAGGCAAATTACCACAGGACTTTTGCGATGCAATCATCATCACCCTATACAAGAACAAAGGGGAAAAGTCAGACTGCTCCAACTACCGGGGGATAACCCTGCTCTCCATCGCAGGCAAAATCCTTGCCAGAATACTCCTGAACAGACTGGTGCCCACCATTGCAGAAGAACTCCTCCCAGAGAGCCAGTGCGGCTTCAGAGCTAACAGGAGCACCACTGACATGGTATTTGTTCTCAGGCAGCTCCAAGAGAAATGCAGGGAACAGAACAAGGCTCTTTATGTGACTTTTGTCGACCTTACCAAAGCTTTCGATACCGTTAGCAGGAAAGGCCTGTGGCAAATCTTGGAACGTTTAGGATGTCCCCCAAGGTTCCTCAGCATGATCATCCAGCTACACGAAGACCAGCGAGGCCAAGTCAGACACTGCAACGACCTCTCGGAGCCCTTCCCAATAGGCACAGGTGTAAAGCAAGGCTGCGTTCTCGCGCCAACTCTCTTTACGATCTTCTTTAGCATGATGCTTCAAAGAGCCGCAGTAGATCTAGATGATGACGATGGTGTCTACATCCGCTATCGCACCGATGGCAGCCTGTTCAACCTGAGGCGACTAAAGGCACACTCCAAGACAATGGAAAAACTCATCCGAGAGCTACTGTTTGCTGATGATGCTGCACTCGTCTCCCACTCGGTATCAGCTCTGCAGCATATGACGTCCTGCTTTGCAGAGGCTGCCAAGCTATTCGGCCTAGAAGTTAGTCTGAAGAAGACAGAAGTTCTCCACCAGCCTGCACCCCAGGAAGATTATCACCCTCCCTGCATCACTGTGGGTGAATCAGTTCTGAAGACAGTCCAGCAGTTCAGCTACCTGGGGTGCATCATCTCCTCAGATGCCAAGATTGACAACAGGCTGGCAAAGGCAAACCGTGCCTTTGGCCGACTGCACAAAAGAGTGTGGAGCAACAAGCATCTGAAAAAAGGCACAAAGATCAATGTTTACAAAGCGGTTGTGATGACAACCCTCATCTACGGCTCCGAATCGTGGGTTTTATACCATCATCACCTGCGACTCCTTGAGCGCTTTCATCAGCGCTGCCTTCGCACCATCCTCAACATCCACTGGAGTGACTTTGTGACCAACACTGAAGTCCTCAAGAGGGCGGAGGTTACCAGCATCGAGGCACTGCTGTTGAAGACGCAGCTGCGCTGGGCAGGGCATATTTCTAGGATGGAAAACCACCGCCTTCCCAAGATTGCCCTGTATGGCGAACTCTCCACCGGCCATTGAAATAGAGGGGCACCAAAGAAGAGGTACAAGGACTCCTTGAAGAAATCCCTTAGCACCTGTCACATCAACCATCACCAGTGGTCTGACCTAGCCTCAGATCGCAAAGCATGGAGGCACACCATCCACCAGGCTGTCTCTTCCTTTGAGAACGCACGCATAGCTGGTCTTGAGGACAAAAGGAGATTGAGGAAGAATCGCACTGCTACAGGACCAACCCTAAATCAGACTTTTCCCTGCAGCCGCTGTGGCTGGACCTGCCTGTCCCACATTGGTCTTGTCAGCCACCAGCGAGCCTGCAGCAAACGTGGACTATTGCACCCTTCTTAAATCTTCATTCGCGAAGCCAAGCCGAGAGAGAGAGAACTGCTTCAATAGCCTGGTGAGGGCACTGCCCAGTGAGCATTCTCTGCTGGAAGAAATAATGTTTCTCCATATTCTTGCCATCTGTTTGGTGGTGGAAAGTTCTATCAAGTTGCAGCCAACTTACCCCATTCCTGTACAATTTTTAAGGCAAGAGACGTTCAAAGGTGGTTTATCATTGCCTACCTCTAATGTCATGACCCTGGACTTGCTGGTTTCCCATCCAAATACTAGCCAGGGCCAACCCTGCTTAGCTTTTGAGATCTGAGGAGATCAAGCTAGTTTAGGCCATCCAAGACAGGATAGTTTAGCCAGCTTGCTATATCTATAGCTGTATATTCAACACAAAATAGTTCACACTAACAATTGCTTAAAGTAAAATGCCTTGATGCTATTTGAAATTATTTAACTTCAGGGCTTTTTTTGAGCAGGAACGCACAGAAATACCCTTTGGCTGGCTTGGTGTCAGAGGTTGTGGCCTAATATGCAAATGAGTTCCTGCTAGGCTTTTTCTACAAGAAAGCCCTGTGTGAAACAATGGTGGCATCCAGTGGTATGGCCTAATATGCAAATGAGTTTCTGCTGGGTTTTTTCCTGCAAAAAAGCCCTGTTTAACTTCATCGTGAAAGAAAGATTGCTTTATAAGTAAGTCAGCTATCAAAAAAGAGTCAGATGCTGAAGTTTAAAAGAACGCTCCAATTCCAGTGTCAGTAGATAACATTCTTAGAGAAGTGGGTGTTATTTATTTTGTCACAGAATCATAGAGTTAGAAGGTATATCCAGGATCATCTAGTCCTACCCTCTGCACAGTGCAGGAAACTCACAAATACCTCCCCCTAAATTCACAGAATCCTTATTGCTGTCAGATGGCCAACTAGCCTCTGTTTAAAAACCTCCAAGGAAGGAGAGCCCACCACCTCCCAAGGACACCTGTTCCACTAAGGAACTGTTCTGTCAGGAAGTATTTCCTAAAGTTTAGCTGGAAACATTTGATTCAATTTCAACCCAATGGTTCTGGTCCAACCTTCTGAGGCAACAGAAAACAATTCTGCACCATCCTCTTTATGACAGCCCTTTGAGTACTTGAAGATGGTGATCATATCACCTCTCAGCCATGCCCTCTCCAGGCCAAACATACCCAACTCCTATGCATTTCCTTGTAGGACTTGGTCTCCAGACCCCTTACCATCTTCGCTGCCATCCTCTGGACATGTTCCAGCTTGTCTATATACTTCTTAAATTGTGGTGCCCAAAACTGAACACAATACTCTAGGAGAGGCCTAACCAGAGCAAAGTGATACCATCACTTTGTGTGATCTGGACACTATGGTTCTGTTGATACAGTCCAAAATTGCATTTGCCTTTTTAGTTACCGCATCTCATTGCTGACTCATGTTCAGTATATGGTCCACTCAGACCCCTAGATCCTTTTTGTACCTACTACTGCCAAGACAAGTCTCTCCCATCCTATGAAGATGCATTGGATTTTTGCTATCTCAATGCAGAACTTATCCCTGTTAAAATTTATTTTATTTGTTTTAGCCCATTTTTCCAGCCTGTCAAGATCATCCTGTATTCTGACTCTATCTTCTACTGTATTTGCAACCCCTCCCAATTTAGCATCATCTGCAAATTTAATAAGCATTCCCTCTATTCCTTCATCTAAATCATTTATCAAGATGTTGAACAGAACAAGTCCCAGGACAGATCCTTGAAGCACTCCATTTGTCACTTCTCTCCAAGAGGATGAGGAACCATTAACAAGCATGTTTTGGGTGCAATCTGTCAACCCGTTACAGATCCACCTAGCAGTAATAGGATACAAACCACATTTTACCAGTTTGCCAACAAGAATATTATGTGGAATTTCCATTATTATATGGAATTCCCATTATGATAAATGGGAATTGCTTTTGAACTTCTGGAACAATGGAAACAAGTTGAATAAAACTCCTGAGGTATTGCTATATCAGTGAATTTAACTATTATCATTATTTTAAAGTGAGTCCAAGGCCTAAATGAGTGTTGTTTCATAGATCTTTGGGAAATCTCCTGGAGCAGGCTTTGGACCTCCAGAAAGCATCTGACAATAGTAGAAGATAGAAGCAACCTGTGTTTTGTCAAATTAAATTAGCTGTCCTCATTATCCACAAGCGGAATTATCCACAGTGGAATGCAATAATGAGATGTCAAAATGAGAAATTCATTATTTTTAAGTTTCTGAACAGACAAAATTAACTTGGCAAAATGCCCTTTCTTTGTTTGAGGTCAATTAAAGTTTAAAGTTTCAAAATGTTGCTTTATAAGCTCATAATATTTTAATATTAGCTAAGAAGTCTGTTGTTTATAGTTTAGATTCTGCGAGAGTTCATAAAATAATAGATTTGAATTAAAAGATATTGATATTTAGTTAAAGAAATACATAAATAAGCAGCTTGATCATTTAGCAGCTTCATCATTTATGATCATAGCAAGGAATCAAAAACCTGTTGCAATCACTATTATTTTTAACAAGAAAAGGTGAACCTTGTCATTAGAAAGTATTTTCAGCCAATTAGGCTAGGATTAGAGCCAAGAGATAACCAAATAAAACACTTTTAACAGAACAGGTGTTTTAAAATTTATTACTCCTGTCTAGAACTTTTGAACCAGGTGAAAAATAAATCAAATTTTGAAAACTAATTAAGATAGTAATTAAAATAATGAGAAAAGTAAAAATGATTTCTATACAAAGAAGGCCCTCATGTGGTTAAGAAGAAAAGTGTTTTATCTACAGTTTTTACAGAAGATATAAACTTAAATATTTTGAAAAATCTGATCAATTAGAAAATAAACAAGAACAGGTATTCAAGAGAGAAAATAAATTATTTCAGATTATGTTATTTTAAAGCTGTAAAATCCATATAAAAGTTCAATTTTTCTAAGAAATGGCTGATGTAGTATTATCAATTCTTTTCATATATTTTGTAAGAATGCTTAATAAACAAGTGTTTTAATATGTCTTTATGTATGTAGAAGCAAGTTTATGCAATATAAAGTTAAGTTTTGCTATATAAAGTTAAGTTTTGCTTGTAATATGAATTCGAGGTTGTAAGTTCATGAGAGATGGTATGTCTAGGAAAGAAGCCAATTGGAAGGTAGCAGGAAGGTCAGTGTCTAGAAAGATGATACATTTCATTTTTAATGAGGAAGTCTTGACAACACACCTGTTGATGAAAAGGACAGTAAAGTTGAAGATAAGCCAGGATCATCTAGTTTGTCAAATGTAAGATTAATGAATGTAAGATACAAAGAAAATCCAAGAGTGCATGCCTGATGATGTAAGATTAATGATGTGAAGGGAAGGACTGATGAAGAGTATAAAAGTTTGAATTCAACTGGAGCTCAGTGAACAACTGAGCTAAACCTTTGTTGTTTCTTATTCAAATAAAACTTTTGTTATTTCTTTTTGCTGTCTGGATTTTGTCTCACTGTGTGACTTTAATTGGCTAGCCACACAAGTCAAAGAACCTTGGCGCCCTGAGGGCGTTGCTATCATTATACAAGTTCAGAGGTTGTTTCATTGTAATATGATGGAAAGTGCCATAAAGTCACAGCTGCTTTAACAACCCTAGGGTTTTCAAGGCAAGAGACAGAGGCGGTTTGCCATTGTCTGCCTCTTTGCAGTGATTCTGAGCTTCCTTAGTGGTCTCCCATTTAAGTACTAACCTGGGCCGCTCCTTCTCAGCTTCCAAGATCTAACATGGTTGGGCTAGCTTAGGCTATCCAGGTCAGGGCTGTTGTAATGTACAACACTATAAAATAGAGCAGGAGGAGAGGGTATTAGTCTAACCCGGGGTGGCCAAACTGTGGCTCTGGAGCCACATGTGGCTCTTTCATATATATTGTGTGGTTCTCAAAGCCCCCACCCCCACCCCATTGGCTGACTTGGAGAAGACATTTATCTCTTTAAATTGCTTCTCCAAGCCATGCCAGCTGAAAGCTTGGAGAATGCATTTAAAGTTTAAACTGCTTTCTTTCCACCTCTCTCTCCCCCATCTATTTTCCTTCCTTCCTTCCTTCCTTCCTTCCTTCCTTCCTTCCTTCCTTCCTTCCTTCCTTCCTTCCTTCCTTCCTTCCTTCCTTCCTTCCTTCCTTCCTTCCTTTTTCTCTCAAACATCTGATGTTTATTCTATGTAGCTCTTACATTAAACAAGTTTGACCACCCCTGGTCTAACCCATGTTTATTGGGACTCAACACCAGATCCATGTAAAAATCTGCAGCCTAAATTATCTTTGTTCTTTAAATACCACCACTCATGTGGCACTGGCCTATGGGCCCCCATGCCTTTAGGGGCCCTGGGCTGACTCCCCCCCCTCAGTTTCCCCCCTGCTTGCAGCCCTCTTAGACGGCACGCACATACAGCAACTGAGCTGCTCTTTGCCTGACTTGCCTGATGTGGCTGCTGCTGGTGTCATTGCCAAGTTTGCCTCTCTCTGCCTCTCCCCCACAGCTTAGTAAAAGGGGCTTTTAAGAAGGTGCCTGCAGGCTGCAGCAGGGGCCATGGGTGGCAGGGTGGGCGCTCCGACTCTGAGATAATTTGCGAGGGGGCCTTGAGATTTCAACTTCCTAGGGGCTTTAATGGGGTTTAATCCAGCACTGTACTTACACAAGTCGACCACCAGGCTTATAAGAAACCGAGCTCTACTGGAAAGATCTTCACTCCCTTCCACTGCATCAACACTCTTCAGAAACAGATAGCTGTTGTGCAGCTGAGATGTATACAGTATGTTCATTTAAATGGGAGGAGGGTGGCCTCCATTTCCCTCCCCCCCAATGATTATTATTCCAGAGAGATTGTATTCTTCACTTTGTAGCTGTGTACCAAACATTTCTGAAATGTTAAAAAAACAAATGCGTAATATATATCATCTTTTAAAGAAAGATTACCAAACAATCTTAAATTCTGGATAATGTACTTGGAATCTTTTAAGGATAGGGATAGCTGTTTAAATCAAATAATTAAGCAGAATCTCAAGGCAGGCTGTGGAGTAGGGCAGAATTCTAAATGCCAACAGTTTGTTCAGCTCCTCAATTTTCTTGTGAGACTGAAATTGTCAAAAAAGAATTAGGGAGTGTGTAGGGTTTGGGGGGAGAAGGGAGGACATTCGTACACAGGGCTTTTTTTGTAGCGGGAACTCCTTTGCATATTAGGCCACATACCCCTGATGTAGCCAATCCTCCAAGAGCTTACAGGGTTGTTAGTACAGAGCCTACTGAAAGCTCCAGGAGGATTGGCTACATCAGGGGTGTGTGACCTAATATGCTACAAAAAAAGCCCTGCTCATACATAATATCAAAGTAACCACCCTCCAAAGCAGCCATTTTCTCTAGGGACCTGATCTCTGTGGTCTGGACAGTAGTTGTAATTCAGAAAGATTTCCGGGCCTAATTTGGGAACACTAACAGCACTATGTAACTACTATTACAGTAAAAACAGTCCTAGAGGTTGAAAGACAATGTATTGCAGTGATTATTATCAAGACACAAACATTCAAAACATTCAGGAAATTCACAATATGGTCCAAAATGCAAACACTACAAAGAGCTGTAAAGTTGAAAACTCATACAAGTTGACGCTTGGCATAAACTCGTTTCTGTATGCCTTCCTCAGGTCTTATAGGCTCAAGTATCTACAGTATAATAAAAATGAAGATGAAAATGAAAATAATAATTACATGTATATCATCAGTACATTTATTATTGTAAGAAAATAATGCAAAAATAATATGTAAAGCTACCTACTGAAGTTTTCAATGAATTTTATATTATGTAGAACAAGGTGTAATAAACTTCATACAGCTGTAAAGAAAAAAATAAAGATACAAAAGAGTTACCAATAGCATGCTTCCAATGGAAAAACTTCTTAGGAATCCACAGCCATTCTCATGCACCACTTAGAATAGATGAGGGAATTGCCACTCAAAGCTTCAGCCTTTCAAACAGGGTATCCCATTTACAAAAATTCACAGTTGGCTTGATTCTTCTGCTTATTGTAAATCATGAATCTAAATAGGAACCCCACAGCAAGGTGAGTTAAGTGAACACAGGTGTTGAAAATTTCAAACTACCAGATCGTGAATGTCATATAAAACAATTAAATGAATTGTGTTAAACTCAATGATTGATTTAAACCCAAAGGAAAAATAGTTTGAAATTTATGAATAAAGTCTTTACTAACTTGGAGGGTGGCAACCAAGCTGCTACTCATTCCTTTTTAGAGTAGATCAAAAGGAACTTTCCAATTGTAGGCTGCTGAAAAAAGGATGGGAAGATGCTAGAGTTGCTACAAATTTCCCAGTCTGTCAATTACAGAGCAGAATAGAGGTGGAAAGAAGGAGAGAGAAGAAACAGATTAATGTTGTTAATGAATTGTCCTTACTAAGGGGTTTGGGGCTCATTTTTTCATTCATTTATGGAATGACATCCTAAATGATTCCAAATCACCTGAGTATTTCTGGGTTTTTTGTTTGTTTGATGTTCTAGCGCTTATTGGTTAGTTGAAAAGTAACAAGAAATTAGGTCCAGAAAACATACACTCAAGGGTTTTAGAAGAACTAGAATGTGAAAATGGTGACACCCTAACAAAAATATGCAATTAATCTCCATATTTTGCTTTTCCCCCTTATAGGTTTGGAAAGAAGCAATCATAATGCCAAATTTTAGGGAAGGGATCCAGGGAGAGTCTCGAAAACACAGGTCAATTAACATAGCTTCTGGGTAAACTAGTGGAAAGCATTGTGACAGATAGGATTATTAAATTTAGAGAGGAACAAGCCATCATGAGAAGTGTCAGCATACTAGTACAAAGGGAACTGCTGCACCACTAACCCTTTCAATTTGAGAGTGTTAACAAACAGGAAGATATGGCTGATCCAGTTGACATTATATACTTGGACTTCCAAAAAAAGTTTGACAAAGTCCCTTTATCAATCCTGGTATAAAGTGTTCCATGGAGCTGAGAGCCAGTTTGGTGTAGTGGTTGCTGGGGGGAAAGTGTAGATGACTGGGGAAGGCAATGGCAAACCACCCCATAAAAAGTCTGCCGTGAAAACATTGTGAAAGCAACGTCACCCCAGAGTTGGAAACGACTGGTGCTTGCACAGGGGACCTTTCCTTTCCTAAGAGCGGTAGTCTCTAATCTGGAAAACCAGGTTTGATTTCCCACTCCTCCACATGCAGCCAGCTGGGTGACCTTGGGTCAGTCATAGTTCTCTCAGAAGTCTCTTGGCCCCACCTGTAAGCCAAAATGCCCTCAAAAGAGGTTGGGGAATTGACAGGTGGGCAACTTTGGCTCAAAAGGACCCAGAATCTATATATACAGGATTCAACTTCCAGAAATTCTTGTTAAATTTACAGAGGATACTAATTAAGTAAAACAATTATGATTTTATTACAGAAAAATATAGAACACACATACAAGATAATAGATATATATAATATACATAAAGGCCTAATAAAAATAGAGAGAAATATATAGAGGTAACATAAGGATGGACAAAGGTGATAATTACTAATCGTAGTCTTCGAGGAAGGCTCCAATGGTGACAAACTTAGGGATATGGGGGAAAGGACCCTCAACTGATCAGGAATCGGGGATGTATCTAAACAGCAGGAATGGGGTACTGCTAGATGCACACCTGTGGAGAGTTGGGTCAGAGGTTATAAGGACTACCTTGAGCCCTTAGGGGGTAGGAGGTGCAGGGGCGGATGACAGGTGGTCAGCTGGTACGTGACCTCAGAAAAGGGGGGGGCTCCACAATGACCATAAGGGCTGGACTTATATGGTGGCCAATGGCCAGTTTATTAGGGACACCTGATTGGATACCCATATCCAGCCAATGAGTGGACCTGGCCCTAGTTACCTGATTGGGCTTCCAGGTAACAATGGGCAAGAAGGGGGAGACTTCAGGGTGACCATTAGGGTAAAGAATGGGTGAGGGTATTGGTGTGGAAGTGACTAACAAGCTATCAAACTTATCTATATATGTCAATAGAGAGTCAAATGGATACCTAAGGTGACACCCGATTTATACAATAACTATGGCCTTGAGTGAAGCTGTTCTTCCTCTTCTTTACTCCTCTACTGGCACCATCTTTTGTCTTGGGTTCCATTGAACAAAAGCTTAAGCAGTCTGGCAGGATCCATGCCTAAGATAAGCTTGATTGCCTTATGCATAAGTGACAGCTGTTGAGTAAGTGAGCCTCTTGCTTCACTGTTATGGAGTCTGGCACTGCAGGAAGATAGTTGCTGATGATGTTAGCCTACCAACATGGCTTTCCTGGTTAAGGCTGGAAGCCGCTTGCCCGGACAGTTCCTGGCAGCGCAACTTCTTTCACTGCAACGGCCGAGATGGTGCGTGCACGGAGCAGCTGGAAACCCATCTGTCCTCCTGGCTAGCACTCCTTCGGAGATACAGAGTGCTGCTGCAAAAATGCTGTGGCTGTTAGTACTCACATGAGTCTCTTACACTAGTAGACAAAACCCACGCTTCTCTGGCAGATGTGTGTGAGCTGAATTTCCAGGCGCCCTGGCAACCAAATGGGTGATTACAATGTCTGTATATTACTGAAATTACGGGTCTGTTTCTCACACACCTACCTCATAGGATGTCTGTTGTGGAGAGAGAAAGGAAATGTGATTGTAAATCGCTACAAGACTCTTCGAGTAATGAAGGGCTGGGTATAAAACCTACTACTACTATTTCCTCCTGACATTTGCATTAGGACTGCTATCATTTAATTTTTTCACAAATTATTTTGAGTCAGGGAGAGCAGTGCAGTGACCAAGTTTGCAGATTACACCGGATTATTCAGATCTTTGCATAACAAAGCATGCGGGAAAGAACTCCAAAAAAGAGAATGATGAATTGGTTGGAGCACCTTATCTAAAAGGAAATGCTGAGCCATTTGTGGCTTTTCAGTTTAGAAGCAAAGAAACTAGGGGAAAATTGTAGAAGTTTATAAAATTATGCTTGGGGGTAAAGTAAGGGGATAGGCAGAACTTCTCCCCTTTTCAGAATACAAGTGAAGCTGGTGGGCATCCAGTGAAGCTGGTGGGCACTAGATTTAGACAGGTAAACATACTGCTTCATACAAGGCATAATTAACATTCCAAGTTGTGATTATGGTTACTTGTTTAGATGGCTTTAAAAGGGACAAGAGAAATTCATGGAGAATAGGTCCATCAGTGGCTATTAACTATAATGACCAAGTGGAACTGCCACACTCAGGGGCCATGTTACAGGGGATGGGGGGCAGCAGAGAGGGAAGATGTTGCTTTCATGTGCTATTTGTGAGCTTCCCAAGGCCATCTGGTTGGCAACTGTGTGAACAGAATGTTGGATGCTTGCTCTGATCCAGCAGGGCTTTTCACAGTTTTTAGAAAAGGGAAAGAAGAAGCTTATGTGGTTCCATGAGCCATGGTTTTCCCCCCATCCATGCGGTTTACCAACATTGCTTTCTAACAAGTGGAAGTTCAGATAATCAGGATGCCAAGGAAAGGAAAGGAAAAGTCCCCTGTGCAAGCACCAGTCATTTCCGACTCTGGGGTGACATTGCTTTCACAACGTTTTCACAGCAGACTTTTTATGGGGTGGTTTGCCATTGTCTTCTCCAGTCATCTACACTTCCCCCCAGCAAGCTGGGTACTCATTTTACCGACCTTGGAAGGATGCAAGGCTGAGTGAAAACCCAGCTTTCACCGGGGATTGAACTCAGGTCGTGAACAGAGCTTAGAACTGCAGTACTGCAGCTTTAACACTCTGCGCCATGGGGCTCCTTCAGGATGCCAAATTGCTGTGGTAATCTAAATTCTATATTTGCTAATGGGTTGGAATAAATAGCAAACCCACAGAAAGCCAGAATATACAGAAGTTTAAGAGGGCAAATTCATATCCTCAAATGCCATAAAACTGATGCTGCTTGTTTGACCAGTGATGGAGCCCTAAGCTGAGAACAGATAGACATTTAAAGCTGCCTTGGGGGGGGGGGGGGGGAGGCAGGCAAACCAAACAAATGTGTCCACACGTGCACATCTGCCTCCCACCCCCATCCCGCCCCCGGCTTGCCAGGAGCCAGCTCGAAAAGGCACCACTTCAAAAGTGGTGCCTTTTTGCTGGGGCACCTCCGAGGCGCCTTCCCAGCTGTCTAGATGGCCGGGAAGTGCCCAGAGAGTGCCCAGGCAACTGCAGACAGGACGCATGAGTGTTCCAGATGCTCCCTGGTACCTGTGGCCCACCCCTTTTCTGAGTGCTGTCCAGAAGCTCCGAGGTGCTCTATTTTTGCCTGGCTCTCTTTGGGGCGGCTTCAAGCTGCCCAGAACCGGCTGTCTGCTATCAGCCATAGTGAGCAGCTCTCAAAGTAGATGTGGTCTGTGACTGAGCAGTTTTAAAATGGAAACTAGAAGACACAAGGGAGGTAATTTAGATGGGACCATAGAGCACAGGGAGGGAGGGATGAGCCTTCCACCTGCCATTGTTCTGCATTGGGGATGCCACCCTCCAGATGGGACCTGGGGATCCCCCAGAATTATAGATCAGTTCCTCTGGAGAAAATGGATACTCTGGAGGGTGAACTGTATGACATTGTATCCCACTGAGGACCCCACTAAGGCCCTTCCCAGGATCTCCAGAAGTTTCCCAAGCTGGCAGCTCTACCCTCCCCCCTCCATCCCTGCTGGTGGCCAAAGGGGACCAATTAACCCTAGTTCTGTCAATCAGAACTGCCACCATCCCCATCTGTGGCTGAGGGGGGGATGTTGATGAGAAACAAACCATTCCAACTTGCCAAAATATGTTAATCATATTTTAAAGAGATAGCAAAATAGCTACACCAGTATTTAAAATTCACTTCCCTCTGATTGCTGAAACGAATCTGAAATTAGGTAAAATGAAAGAACATTTCATATGGACTCCTGGCAGTATGAATTTGAAAAGGCAGCCCACTTTGGGTTAGATAATGAAGAAGGCTTGGCTTCTGCAATGACAGCTTTATAAATTCATTTCCTTCCTGGAGTTCATCGACTCATCCCTGTGCTTGGTCCATTGCTGCAAACTTGCAAAAGACAGCTCCATTTTTCCTCAAGAAAAGGTAAGGGTGCATCTCATCAATCTTCTAACTGGCAGTTCTACAAGATGTTTCTGCTTGATTGCCATTCCTTAACTACCTTATAAAACTACACTGACTTCAGTAGGATAGTGTTTGCTTGTCCTGCTTTGAGGCAGATGGAAGCCTGTCCTGATCCCGCTTGACAGTGCTTTTTCATCAGGCCAGTTATCTCTTTGCACGGCTCCACTCAGTTAAAGAAAATGTGATCTTCTCAAATAGATTTGTGTAACCAGATCCAGCCATTTTCTTTCTACTGAAAGGTGTCCCTCTTCCATGGACAATGTTTGTAATCCTTTAGAAAAAAAATTCCAGTATGATCTTCTGTCTGTTGAACCGTACACCAAACTGAGATTCAGAAGGTATTTATGTGGGTAGCGGGCTTGCTTATTAGGTTCTGAATAAAGCATGAAGTTGTATCTAGCAATCCATGATGGACTTAAGATTCAGAGTCTCCCCCCCCCCCCCCGCATCCTTTCCAGTCCTAAGAAAAGTCTTTGTTGGGGCAACAACTTCTGGATCAATAGAGCAGTAGTTCTTAGATTGGGGTTTCCTCCTCCAAAATACCTTAATGATTCTGGTATTTAATTCACCACTTCCAAAATTTGGCCTCGACTTGCTTCAAGCAGTGTATAGGCCACACGTATGTTGCTTCAGAGGTGGCTGCAACTGGATTGGTCAGAAGACTTCCCCACAAAAATGTGGAACCCACCCCACGTTCCAGGAAAGTGTGCAAGGACATTGCCCAACAGGGCTTGTGGTAACCACCTTGAGACATTGCAAGGATTGGAGGGTGAATAAACGGCAAGCCTCCCTAAGCTATGTAGCAGAGATGGATGTAAAGGGTCCACCCTCTCCGACAATCCCCCAACATTTTCTTCAGCCTTTGCACTCTTATCCCAACACTCAAGAGACAGAGAAAGCTGACTGCAGAGAAAAGAGAGTTTGCGGGGGGCGGGGGGGGGTGGTGGACAGGACACCACAGCAGCCACCCAGTAAAACAGTAAGCTGGCTACAATAGAAAGGTGGTAGTTTTACTCCCCTTTTTGTCAGCCAACTTGCTATTGTTTGAGCACCTTGGCAATCTCACTCTCATCTGAGTTAAGTTACATGAAGATACTTGAGAGATTTCACTATTGAAATATTTATTGAGTTGTACATCTTTAAGTGTTCATTTGCTTCAGGAGTCTGCTGCACACAGTGCTTTTGCTTGTTCTCCAGCATCACCTGGAGATTGGCAACAGTGATTCTCCAGGGGAAATGGCATTGCACCTGTCTGAGGTCTCACCCTTCCTCAAATCCCACCCTCTCTAAATCCCACTGCTTATATCTCCAGGAATTTCCTAACCTGAAGTTGGCAACCTTATCTCCTTCCCCTTATCTGCCGCTCTGATTTCAGCTTTCCATCACCTCCCCCTCCCTGCAAAGGACAGTCTTTTTCTACAGTGAAGAGGGGACCAAGGCAGCTTACATCATTCTCCTCTCACAACTCTGTAGGGCAGGTTAGGCTGGAAGTGTGTGACTGGTTGAAAATCACCCAGTCAGCTCCCAGAGCAAGAATCTGGGTCTGGCAGGTCCTGTTCTGAAGCCCTGATTCCTATGCCTTCCTGAAACTCCACCACAGAACCTGGAACTGGCAGCCATAGCCAGAACTGGCCCCAATGAGTTCTGCCTCAGAAGCCTGTAGTCATGCCTTTCAAACCAACAGTCTCTCTCTGGCAATGTTGTTAGCCTTAAGCAGAGGACTGCAGTCTCTCTGGTCTGTTGGCACAGGATGCCATTCCCCCCCTTTGCAGAGGAGAATAGGGAGGAGCCCTCAGCCAATCAAAGGAAGCCTTTCTCTGACGGTCTTCCTCCTCCCTCACTCCCTCAGCCAATCGAAGGAAGGTTTTCTTTCTCTCCTCTGTGGATCAATGTGACAGGTGGCTCAGCCAATAGGAGGAGAGTAGGGAGAGCCAATAACTGCCAGGACTAAGGTTATTTGCCTTTCACTGACAAAACCAGGGTAGCTGGGTAGTAACAGACACTCAGGTGGGAGAGAGGAGTGGACTCAACCAGTGAGTTGGCAAATTTGATGGGCCAAAGGTTGATGAGGTGCAGTCCCAACCAAAGATGGAGCTGGGATTTGCCAACATATAACTGATTTTATATCTATAAATACACAACAAAGAACCTTGGAAACTGATTTATTTGAGACCTTGTTACGCAGTGGCTAGTTGCCTTAATTCTTTCTCACCTAATCCATGTTTCTTACTTTGTTGCTAATTCTGCTTAGTCCCTATTTAGACATATACTTCAAGCAATTCAATTTTCTGTAATAATGGTTTAAATGGGACTCACACTGACTCAGGTATATTGACACAGAAACAGAAGGAGACCCATAGATTACTCACTCCTCTGCTTTTGTTGCTTTTGTATAGCTTCCAAAGATACTAGTCGTGTTGTATTATTTAGAAACAATTTGTCCAAAGGAAATGATGCATTTTCAAGAAGTTCAGAATTTTCTGTATGCAGGATGAAAAAAACAAAACTTTGCATTCTGGATTTTCTAAAACAACACATCACATTCTGCATATTCTTGTCCTGCAGCTACCAACATGAACAGAGGACTGCTCTTGTTACTGCTGTTGTACACAGCTCAAGCCAAACCCTGTCCTCCTTGTTCATGTGAGCCACTGCCAGGAAAACTGGGTTGGCGAATAGACTGCACTTCTCTGGGGCTGAAGGAGATGCCTCGCCTGTCAATTGACATCCTAACACTTGAGCTGCAAAACAACAGCTTGACCACAGTTCATCCTGGCACGTTGGACATCTTGAGAAAAGTGGAGAAAGTGGATTTTTCTAACAATCCTTGGAACTGTGACTGCTCCATTTTATATTTCAAGATGTGGCTAGAAGATTTCCATGGAGCTTCTCTTGCCAACATTACGTGTGCAGGTCCAGCTTCTGTAAAGATGACAGCCTTGAGCCAGCTGAGTGGGAATGACTTGGAAGGATGCCAGAAACCTCCCCCAATCAGCTGCCTTGATTTCCTTTGGAGGGATGTTCCACTCATCGCTATTGCCATATTGGTCTTAATTCTGGCATCCTGCACTCTGCATTACTCCAGAATATTAGCCTGCAGAACTACTCAACAGCAGCATTTGTCTGAAGTCCCACTGCTGCAGATTCATGCCATGGAAGATCAGAAGTCAAAATAAGGCACAAATAGCTCTTTAATAAGAATACGCAAAGTCTTCTATTGAAAAGGAAATTTGTACAGAAAATAAGCACACAATTCTCACTACGTGCCAAAGAAAGAGCATCAGTTGTATTTTGTTTGTTATGGCTGATTAGGGAGGAGGGGGAGAGCATTTGGAAGGGTGTGGTTAATAGGGTTGCCGACTTCCAGGGAGCAAGCCAAACCTGGGAGGGACTGTGATACAGATGTTTAAGCCCAAAAAGCCCAAAGGCTGTTGCAATCACTTTTCACTAAAACTATAAGCCTCAAAATATCTCAAAAATATTCCAAAAAGTCTTTATATGTGACCTTACACAATGTTATTGCTTATAACTACCATTTACAAATGTATTATCTTACAATCATGAGTGCTCATATTCTCATATACAACCAGAGTAAATGTGTGTGCCATATATGGACTGAAGTCCTCTTTAATAATATTTAAAGTCCAAAGTCTGCTTTTAATAATAGTCCAAGGAAACCAGGGAAGGGTGCACCTGGAGATCTTCCACTATTATAGCTGATCTCCAGATGACCAGTTTCTGCAGAGCAAATTGCTGCTTTGGAAGACAGATTCTATGGCATTGTATCCTGCTGAAGTCCCTCCTCTCCAAACCTCACCTTCCCCAGGCTACACTCCCAAAATCTCCAGGTGTTCCCAACCCAGAGCTGTCAACCCTAGCTTTGGGCCATACAGATTTTGTGCCAGTGGTTATCCCTCAGCCATCAGTCTCAGGTCAGGCAGTTCTGGAGGTGGGGTCAACTAGGACAGTTCTGAGAAAGAAGTTCTTCCCTCTGGTCCAGGCTTTCCCATGCACCGCAGCTCCTGCTAACTGCAGCAGTGTTTCACCAGGTCCAAAGAGAATTAAGACCCTAGACACTGTGCAAACCATTTCCTAAGTGCTGCCAAAACAGAACTACATATATGAAGCAGGTGGCGTTCTGGTTATTCAGTTAAATCTCTCTCTCTCTGTCTTTCTCTCTCTCTCTGCATTCAAAGCAGAATTGTGCTGTTCAGTTTTATTTGTGTATAACAGCAAATGATTATACAGCACAACTTGGAGTTTGCAGCATCAACAAATAAGTATTTGAGATGGAACATATGGCCTGCATTATGGTCTGTGTAATTATCTAGTCATAAGGGTTTTTTTTTAATGGTTGGCTTTAAGGTATAGAAAGAATTCTAGAATATTTTAGTCAGTGCTCTGTAATAAAATGAATAACTTTTTGTGATATATGGGAAACTGAAAAGGTAAAAGGGAAGAGAAGATCTGACTCATGCCTATCATTCAACTTAAATTGAAGAACCCTTAGAATTACCAAACACCATTAGATAAGTAAGAACCAAAGCTGTCCACAAAGTTCATTTCAGCAAAAGTATTCCTTTTCAGCGAAAGTATTCCTAGTACTGGAACAAATGAGAAAGTGTTTACATTGTCAGGGGAAGTCCAGAACTGAATACAGCATACTGTGCACTTTCTCTCCATTCCCCACCTTCTCCACCACATACAGTGTGGAATGCAGCAGCTTTGCTGCCGGAATACATGTGTGGGGAGCAAAATGGGAGTTGCCGAAGAACAGCAGCCACTGAAATAAGCAGAATTCTGCTTATCAGGTCCAAAGCAGCATGCCTTTATCTAGGAAATCCTTGCAGAAAGTAGCTAAAAAGCCTATACTTGGAGAGAACGTCACCAGCTTATCTAGTCTGACCACTTCTTTCAAGAGCCCTAAGTCACTTCCCACATAGCTCATCAAATTGAGCTGCATAGCGCATGCCATGATGATTACATTTCTTGTTGTCACAGCACTTAAAAGTAAGAAATTACTGTCACAGCCAGCACTATCTTATCATGCACTGAAGAATGCCACCAGTCCTATAGAAAAAAATTAAAAATAAATAGGTAAAAGCAAAAATAAAAGAATGAGAAGTTGTGGAGTGAATGGATCGTTCATGTGCTTAGGATGTGAGGTAAGTGCTATATAAAGGGGAAAGTAGTAGTTCAGGCATTATGGGGGTGAAGGGAGGTTCTTGCAGTTCAGCTCCTGCAGGAACTGAACTGAACAACACTAAGCTTTACAAAACATGGGAGAGCCACAGAAACAGTTTCTGGTTGATGTCACTATTAAGCTTCTCAGTTATTTAAACAGTTTTGCAGTTTGGTGTTAAATTATCATCCTTCTGCAAAAATTGTAGTGGATAACCAAAACGTATTATGCAATCTCTTATTTCTTATGCTGCATCTAACAAAAATAGATTTATGTAATAAAACAATTTTTATTATGCTTGGATAAAAGCACCTGGTATGTTTTTAAAAACTAAGAATAAAAATGCTAATGTCCCTCTTTATTAACACAACAGGTTTCAGGTGCTTAATAAATCATAACAAAGAAAATAATTTTATATAAATGGCTTTATTTCCTTTAACGTTTTCATTCGAGGTATGGTACAATTTAAGTCTTATGAAAGTTTTTTTGTTATACATTTCATGTCTCACAATTTTGCAGGGATATTTTGAGAAGAAAAAATGTCCTTGAGGGGGGAGGCTTCAGAGTGCCTCCTTGTGTGCTTCTGGTCAGGTTGAAGAACTGAGCTTGGCAGATCAAAGGGCATAGACCTGCTGTCCAACAGCAGCAGGAAATAGGGGTAGAGAGGAAACAGTTGAATCTTTCTCAGTGCAGAATCCAGTTTTTAAAAATCTTCCGTTTTCAGCAGGGTAACATCCATAATTCTAACCTCCCTCATTTTATTCTTACAAGAACCTAGTGGCTTGGTTAGGCTGAGAGAAAAAGACAGAGAGAGCAACTGGCTGAAGGTCATGAAGCAAAAGTCATGGCCAACATCTCCCAGCTCTTTGCCCAACATTCTAACCACTGTGGCTGTCAAATATTTTAGATATAAGATAAAATAATTTGCCTAAGGCCACCTTGGGTGAGTGCCATCAGATGAGAACTGGATGTCTTGCAAAAGACCATGAGATACAAGAACAGGCTGTGAGATTTCTATTTAAAAGTTAAACATGATCAAGAGAAGTACCAGTCACCACAGAAATAACTGGAGACCATATTTAAGTTTTACACATTAATAGTTACAGCCTGTACTACTTGCATTTCACAGCCTTTTAATTCTACTGTTTACATTGTTTCCTCTATAATTGTATGCATGTGTGCAGGATCCACTTTGACCATAATCCATATGTCCCCTTCTTCATGCCTCCTTTTTCAGACCAAACAACAGAACAGAACATTTTTTTCAATAATTTAGAGTGGATGTATTTGTACATCCAAAGTACAGCAACCATGTTTCCCACATTTTCACCCTTGCACACTGAACTTAGAAAACAGCTGTAGAATATAGGAACAGGTTACTGATGTATTGTGTTATTTTCTGCAATTTGTATGGCCCAATAACCAGAATTATAATTTCAAATGAAGATCCCCCTAATTTTACCTTAATCAGGTATCAGAACCTCAGTTTGTGCACAGGAGTTACGAGGGTAAAAAGGGGTCTATCTAGTTCACAAAAGCTTAAGCTAAGATACATATCTCTTGATTATTTTTGCTGCAACAGACTAACACAAGGATCCCCTACCTTTTTGAGCTTTATGGACATTCTTGGGATTCTAACACAGGGTAGTGGGCCCAACCACAAAATGACCACCACAGGAAGCAGAACTATCCACATGCTCACATGCAGAGAGAAGAAGGGCAAGTGCAGGGGACAAGAGGAGTAATATTTAAAATACACTGGGGAAAGGAATGTAAGGGAGAATAAAACCAGCTGCTGCCAAAACGATGTTATTTTAATCTGCACTGCCCATCAGATCACCAATGGCTAATCAGAAACTCTGCAGGGTAGGAGCTCCACTTGGCCCCACTCACTGTCTAGAAACACTTGGTGGGAACCAGGAAAGGAGTCAGTGGGCAGTATGGCACCCGCAGGCACCACTTTGAAGGCCCCTGGACTAATATAACTACTTCTCTGGAATTATTACTAGTTTGGGGGTACAAGATAACAAGGTCAGTTATTGAGGACATAAGGTTTGAAAAATGTACAATTTTGAGTCCCTTTTGTATGAGTTGGCTGTAATACCATTACCACCTCCAGAGCTGAATTTCTGTGTGGCTGAATGCCACTCCCACCCCACCCCCCAGCTTCTACAGCTCGAGCCTTGTCTACTTACTTTTAGTAGTTGCAGGTAATGCATCCAATGCAAGAGACATGATGTTCTCTCACTATTGGGCAAGTGCCTGCTGGACTTGAAATCACCCACCTGAAACTAGCAGGAAAGTCAGCTCCAGGTCTGTTGCTGGGGCTGTTGAGAAGCATAGTTTTGCTTGAAGTAGAAGGCAGAGGCTTTCAGCTTCTGAATCTGTGCCATGTAGACTCTTCCCTACATTGCAGAATACTGGCACCTTAAAGACTAAACAGTATTTATTCCAGCATGAGCTTTCATGAGACAGAGCTCTCTTCCTCAGAGGCAATGAAAGAAATAAAAGAAATAAAAAGGTTTCCTCTTTATTATGCAGAGAAATTACAGAAGGGAAGGGGGGAAGGGAGGAATTGGTACCCTGAATCAGACATGGGTTTTTTATGTGAGAGACATAGAGGTTCTCTATGTATCAGACCTAATGGACGATGACAGAGGTCAGAGATTGATGCCTCTCTTTCATCCTGTAGTAAAGACAAACAAACGTAAAGATAAGCAAATGTTAAGAACAGTCAGTTAAAGTTCTTAATAAGCAGGTCCTGTTGGGTTGGAAGGAAGGAAGGAAGGAAGGAAGGAAGGAAGGAAGGAAGGAAGGAAGGAAGGAAGGAAGGAAGGAAGGTAGGTAGGTAGGTAGGTGCTGGCTTACTTCTGAATCCAGCTCCAGCATCAGGAATAAAGAACACTCCTCTTCTATTTGAACCAAGGCAGTTGAACAGGTGATTTATGTGTTCTTATTTCAATGGGAACTACTTCTGAATGAACATGTATTAGATGCTGGCTGCAATACTAAGCACAGCATGCTTACTAAAGAAGTAGTGGCTTTGGGATTATCGTAACCACCACCCCCGCCCCCCCCCCCCAACGGCTATGCTGGAGCTCCCAGTGAAGCCTGAAGAAACAGTGGAGGAATCTGCCATAGGGGGGAGTCATGGGCAGCCTTTCCCTTCCAAGTAGAGTTCCATGGTTCCTGGAAAATGCCATAATTACAACTGATCTTTGGACAATAGGGATCAGTTCCTCTGGAGAAAACAGCTGCCTTGGAAGGTGAACCCTGTGGCAATGTAACCTGCTGAGGCCCATCCCCTCCCCAAACGCCATCTCCAGGAATTTTCCAGCTCAGAGCTGGCAACCTTTCTAGGGTTGCAAGATCCAATTAAAAAATATCTGGGGACTTTGGGGGTGGAGCCAGGAGAATTTGTGGATGGAGCCAGGAGACATTGGGGTGGAGCCAGGAGCAAGTTCATGACAAGCATAATTGAACTCGAAAGGGAGTTCTGGCCATCACATTTAAAGGGACCACACACCTTTTAAATGTCTTCCCTCCACTGGAAATAATGAAGGTTGTGGGAACCTTCTTTGGGGGAGGGCCTCCAAATCAGGGGATTCCCTGCTCCCACCTAGGAATTTAGCAACCAAAAAGAGTGACGTAAAATTGTAGAGCAGGGGGGGAAAGCCACAAGGACATCTACGTCAAATCAGCCTCCAATTCTAGAAATTCAATATTTATATAGAAATATATTCATAGAAAAATACAGTGTACTACAAAGTGCACAAGAAAGCCACACCCAAGTAGACCATTCATGTAATCTTAGCCAATCTTAAAGCTGGAATCGGGATGTGGTGTGATGCGCCGTGAATATAGAGTCCCAGCCACTTCCAACAGTAAGGAAGAGGAAAACAAGCTTCAGGAGAAGTTGCCCCAATCTGTATGAAGCTCAGAAACAGCACTCTTCACTTCTGGAGTTGCTCGTTGAAGCCTCGTGTGAAACTAGGGTTGCCAAGTCCAATTCAAGAAATATCTGGGGACTTTGGGGGTGGAGCCAGGAGACTTTGGGGGTGCAGCCAGGAGAAAGGGTGTGACAAGCATAATTGAGCTTCAAGGGAGTTCTGGCCATCACATTTAAAGGGACCACAGATCTTTTAAATCCCTTCCCTCCATAGGAAATAATGAAGAATAGGGGCATCTTCTTTTGGGGCTCATAGAATTGGACCCCCTGGTCCAATCTTTTTGAAACTTGTGGGGTATTTTGGGGAGAGGTACTGGATGCTATGCTGCAAATCTGGTGCCTCAACCTCAAAAAACAACCCCCCCCCGAGCCCCAGATACCCGCAGATCAATTCTCCATTATTTCCTATGAGAATAAGTCTCCATAGGGAATAATAGAGTTCCCTCCCCTCCCCCCGTTTTTTCTCTCACACTCACACACACGCTTAACTGTCTCTGTTGCAAGTGGGCAGCCGTGTTGGTCTGAAGCAGTAGAACAAAGCAGGAGTCTCTGGTGCCTCCACAATGAGATCTGGAAAGTACAAGGGCTACGCTGCTCTTTTACACACACACTCACTTGTCCAAAAGGAAAGCAAAACAAACAGAGGGGCTGCATTCTCATGAAGTCTGCTGTTGCTAACCCTTCCCCATGAAGTACTTCCTGCTCCAATTTAAAGGCACACACACATTTTAAAACTGGACCTGTTTGCAGGTCCTGCCCAAGATCTAGAGGTACGGGGTGGCTGTGGGGGAGGAGCTTCCCCTGCCGACCAGCTGGCTGGGGGTGGGGGGAAGCCTGTAAAACCAGGGAATCCCCTGCTGGGACCTGGGGATTTGGAAGCCTATGTGAAACAGGGCATTAAGCGCATCCCTGTTGCGATCTTGTGCCTTGCTGCATTCCATCTTTATACTGGCTAAAAAGAAGATTTGAAGCATTGGACTCTATTTTCACAGCACATCACGCCACTTCCCGATTCCAGCTTTAAAGAACAGACTGTTGGCTATGGGTACATGAATGGTCTACTCGGGTGTGGCTTTCTTGTGCACTTTGTAGTACACTGTATTTTTCTATTAATATATTGCTATATAAATATTGAATTTCTAGAATTGGAGGCTAGTTTGACGTGGATGCCCTTGTGACTTTTTTCCTGCCCCACCTGGGGATTGGAACCCTAAACCTTTCTTCCAGGGCAGGGCCATTTCCCCCTGTCTATTTCCTTGGTTGGCCTATTTTTCTCTCCTTGCAGTCCGTTTCTTTGTAGATGCCTCTATTGGCAGCTGAGACCGAAGGCCTACCACTGGCCCTCCAAGGCAGAGGCCCACTGGGAATTGTCCTGGTGAGATTAATGACTAGTCTGTCCCTGAGGAAAAGAACTGAATATTAGAAAACAGTGCACCAAAATACTTTTCTGTTGTTTTATAGCAACAGAATAACATATTTATCCAGCACATTTCTTAACTCTCAATTGCTACTATTTGTAACAGTTAACCGGAACTTGCATATTCCAAGCAACATGCCTCTGATCAACATGGCAATAGATCTTTGTACTTTTACTTCTTACTGTTTTTACAACCTGTCATAAACAGAAAACCTTGGGACGGAGAACCTAAAAGTTAGTTATCATGCAACTTAACAACAGCTGCCATGGCAATAGTTCTTTAAAATGTCACAATACTATAGCAATAATCATTTTTCAAAAAGGCCTTCTCAAAGCCCCTCAGAGTCATGCAGGGAGATCCTAGTGGTAGCCATGAGGGCTGAGATATGAAAATGTGCAATGCGAGTGGGACTTTGAGGACCATATACTCAGGGTAAGAACACACTTTGATTGCAATCTTTCACAAAAGACCATATCAAAGCAGATTTGGGAATGATCAGAGCAAAGCAAGGGAAAGGCACAAAAGGGACAAGCAGGAGATGATGTTGCATGGATGCTTTAAAAACAACAACCCTGATCTGGTATAGAAGTCAAGCTGGAGCAAAAGAAGCTTCTTAAGAGCCAGCATAATGCAATGGTTAGAAGCAGTGGCCTCTAATCTGGAGAACCAGGTTTGATTCCCCACTCCTCCTCCGCATGAAGCCTGCTGGATGATCTTAGGCCCGTCACAATTCTCTCAGAGCTCTTTCAGCCTCACCTACCTCACAAGGTGCCTGTTGTGGGGGGAGGAAGGGAGGGTGATGGTAAGCCACTTTGAGATTCCTTAAGGTAGAGAAAAGCGGAGTATAAAAACCAACTCTTCTTCTTGATCTTGCTGGCTATAGATTTAGTCTGTACCTCTTTAGAGATAATTTAGAGGCTGAATACTACTTATACAGTAGCTTTCCTTTGATTGAGGCATGTGCAAAGTGAATTGGTGGCAAATCCTTGGCATGACAGCAGCATCCTTTTATCCCTGGTGAAAGGAAGGGCTCATTAAGCTAAAAAGAAATAGCTTTAAATGTTTCCAGTTTGTGGAAGCAGCCACTTAGCTCTTTAGACTGTTTAACACTTGCTCTGGCAGATGTTTATTAACTTTCATAATTAAAAAATTGTAATATAGATTTATTTGTAGTTTACTGTTCATAAGGGGTTTTAATAACACAAGAGTTATGTGTCACTTTTATTAGGGTCATCAAGCAGCACATGTTAGCCCAGCTGCTGCTGTGAGTTTTGTGGCTTCCTCACATTTTGTTTTTTTTGTCATTAAATCATCTATTGTTACAGTCATGTCCTTTTAAATTTTTGTACTTAAGAGTGTTATATTTAAGGCTGTCTCCAGGTCTTAGGATGCCAATCATGCAGGCATCTTATCTTGATACACAGCATGCCCAGTCCCAAGGAGTGGTGGGGACCCTTTCACGCTCCTTCACAAGCCCTTTTCAGGCCTTGTGTTTCCAGCACGTCTGTCTCATATAACAGGAAAGGGTGCCATGTATAATTATCTCAGTACACACCACCATTATGTTGCCTCAAAAGCACAATGCATGTATAATTCAGTTTTCATATGGCATGCATGGAACCTGCAAAACATGTGTTGCTCTTTTCAGACAAGGTGGTGATTGTGCCTACTGAGATGACTGCATGCTATCTCAGTATGTGGAATATAGGGCTGCCAGGCAGGAACCCTCACCAACTATGTAATGACATCAGCAACATCCTGATGTCACTACCTGTGCATCCAAAAGTGACATCAGTGCACTGCTGGGGGACATGAGGGATGGTCTGGCATTTGGGTAAAGCCCTATGGTATGCCATAGTGTCTCCGGTGTCTCCTTACCAATGTGCTGCCATCACTTCTGGGTGAACAGACAGTGATGACAACACATTGGGATGCTACCATTCCCCATTTCCTACCTTTTCCCCTTGCCAGACAGCTGCCAATGGTTGGGGGTGCCTGCTGTTGGTGGGAAATCCCCAAGCAGAGGAATAGCAAGTCTCATGGGAAAGGAGCACCAAAAATGTACTGCCTGAAACAAGCTAAGCTCTGCCAGCAGAGCAACAAAAGAATATGAAACAGCCACACTGTAAGCCAAAATGCCCTCAAAACGAGGTTGGGGAATTGACAGGTGGGCACCTGGCTTGAACAGGATCTTTTTACCTATGTATACAGGATACACATCCAGAAATTATTGCTTAAAATTACCAGGGACACTAATTAAGTAAAAACAATTAAAATTTATTCCAAGAAAATATAGGCATACATACAAGACAAATAACTCATAAAACACACATACAGTCCCTAAGAAAAATAGAGAGAGATTCAGAGACAACACAAGGATGGACAAACAGGGTGATAATTACTGATCATAGTCTTCAAGGAAGGCTCCAACGGCAACAAGCGAGGACTAGGGGGAGGGGACCCTCAACTGATCAGGAATCGGGGATGTATCTAGACAGCGGAACTGGGGTACTGCTAGATGCACACCTGTGAGGAGATGGGTCACAGGTTATAAGGACTGCCTTGAGCCCTCAGGGAATGGGAGGTACAGGGGCGGATGACAGTGGTCAGCTGGTACATGACCTCAGAAAAAGGGGAGACCCTGCAATGACCATAAGGGCTGGACTTATGCAGTAGCCAATAGCCAGTTCATTGGCAGTCCTGATTGGATGCTCATAGCTAGCCAATGAGCAAACTTGGCCCTGGTTACCTGATTGGACTTCCAGGTAACAATGGGCCAAAGTGGGAGGCTCCAGGATGACAATTGGGGGAAAGAATGGGAGAAATGATTGGGGTGGGGGGGTGATTAAAACTATCAAGCTTATCTGAAAAGATGACAATAGATGGCCAAATTGCTACCTAAGGTAACACCTGATCTATACAAAGACACTTGGCTCTAGGTGAAGATGTTCTTCCTCTTCTTCATCCCTCTACTGGCACTAGTCTTTGTCTTGGGTTCCGTTGGACAAAGGCTTAGGCAATCTGGCAGGATCCACACCTAAGATAAGCTTTATTGCCTTATACAGAAGTTGAAGCAGCTGTTGGATACATGAGTCTCTTGCTTTGCTGTAATGGAGTCAAGAAAACAAAATGGATTCTGGTGGTGTTAGCTTTTGGTTCATGGAAACAGGCTGGAAACTGTTTGCCTGTACAGTTCATGGCGGCGTGGCTTCTTCCACTACAACGGCCAAGATTGTGCAAGCAAGGAGCGGCTGATGGCTTGTCTGCAGTTCTGGCTAACACCCATCCAGAGATGTAGAATGCTGCTGCAAAGCTGAGGCTTATAGTATCCACATAAGCCTTAGAAACCGTGGGCAAAGTCTACTTCTTAGAGCAGATGTGTGCGAGTCAAAGCTCCAGGCACTCTGGAGTGTTTCGAGCCCGTCCCTGTGGCATCGGTCCCATCGTTGTGGGACCCAGGGGGCCGGCGCAGCGGCCCGCTGAAGCAGCCTGTCAGTCACTTCCGGGTTCCTGTCCTGCATCTCGACCTGTGTTATTACTGACAGGCTGCTTCGGCGGGCCGCTGCGCCGGCCCCCTGGGTCCCACAACGATGGGACCGATGCCACAGGGACGGGCTCGAAACACTCTATAACCCCTCAAAAGAACAGCAGTCTAGCTCACTTCCCCCGCCGCCATAAGCCTCAAGGGGGCTCATTTTGCGGCATCTCCCGGCAGGAGGGTGGCACCCGCACGGGACACGTATCAAATGAAAGAGGGGGCGCAGGGCTATCAGAAACAGCCGGCGGAGGGAGTCGGGAGACCACCCCACTGGGGGATCCATACCCCGAAAGTGATGAAGGTGGCGCAGATAGAGCCAACAGAGCAAACAGGACAAAATAAATAGGCTGCATTATGTAGCACAGTCTCACTGGAATCTCACTGGAATCTGACTGGCTTCTCAGCGTGGAACCCGTTCTCTCTAGTCTTCTCGCTTTGAAAAAAGTAAAAAAAGAGTTTTATTTAACTTTATTTCCCCCTTTCCCTCTCTATAAATAATCTTGGTGTTTCCGGCGGTGATATTTGGGGGATTTTTGGGGACGTCACAGGAAGTGCTGTGAAGTCACTTCCTGTTTCCGGCAGTGGCATTTGGGGGAAATGATGTCATTTGGGCAAAATGATGTCACAGGAAGTGATGTCACTTCCTGCTTCCGGCAGGTGGCGCGGGGGGAATGATGTCACAGGAAGTGATGTCACTTCCTGCATCCGGCGGTGGCGTGACGTCACCGAAAGTGACATCACTTCCTGTTTCCGGTGGCGCACACGCGCAGCGCGCACACACACACATTGCTTCCCCCCTCAAGGTGTCCCTGGCTGGCCTGCAGATATTATGGCCACCCTATGTCTTTCCCATTAGGAAATGGAAAGCCATGCCAGAAAGCTCTGAAACATCGCAGCTGAGAAATGAGGTGAGCCACTGCCAGCAAAGAACAGCAAAAATATCTGAGGGTGTTGGCTGCTGTTCTTTGCTGCTAGCTGCTTGCCCTTCTGAGCAGGTAGGCGGTGACTGAAAAGCAGCCTCAGCCAGCCCACTCTCCCTTCTTTACCCTCGCCTTCTGTGAGGCCGCTTCTGGCCACCAGCACAGTTCACTTTCTTGCATGTTTCACAAATGGTGTGCAAAACATGTGTGTTAATCATTCTGCGTGATAAAAGCATATTTGATGTAATGCAGTGATTCTCAGTGGCTCAGAAACCACATGTATTTCTTTAAAAGGCCTCCTGCAAATCTTCTGAGCACCATTCCCTAATGTGGCACTTGCCTCTGTGATTCAGGAAAGTGAGCAAGGCCTTGATCTTCCTAAGGCTTTTAGTTGGCAGGTGGTTCTCATCTTGAAACAGCCTCTGCCAGAGAAATGGGTAAGCTGTGAACCTTCCTAAGGGGCAGGCCTCATGCCAGGGATGGAAGGGAAAGTGATTCTTTTGATCGATGGTCCTCGCTGATGTGGCTTCTCCACAAGCTGTTGAGTGAATACCATCAGGATGATCTATGTTTGTTTCCACCAAGTGACCAAGTTGCAGATATTTTGGTTTAGATGGTAGATCAGGCATGCTTCTGGTGTGGGATGTATGTAAAGAGCAGAGCCTAGATAGATACCTGGCTGAGTCCTATGATATAAACCAAGAACATAATACCTTTCCATTGCTAGTGTGGTCCCCAAATAGCACACATAGGACATGGTAGTGCAGCTTTTATGCTACATGGAATGTAGGAATATTTGAGACATCAAGGGATATCTGCAATCAGGGGTTTGTATCAAAGGAAAGGGAAACAATTGATTCTGGTACTGAAGTATTAAGGCATTATAATTTCCCACTTGAATTAAAAACTTTGATAAGATTTCTCATGCAAAACATGAACTTACCTTTCATTGCACTGGTGTCATGTTCTCAGTTTTCAGAATGGTCACACAGCATGGATTACTGATATTTCTGTTCCTTGAAGCCAGCTATGCAAATTCCTGTCCTGACCTCTGCACATGCTCTCCTTCAGATCACCAACCACTAAAAGTGGACTGTAGCTTCAGAGAACTGGAGACTCTTACACTTCTACCCAGTTCAACACAAGAACTCTATCTCCAGCACAACAAGTTGGAATCAATACCCACAGGAGCATTTGATAACCTTCTGGTGTTAAAAGTCATCAATTTATCTAGCAATCCATGGCATTGTGACTGTGGGATTTGGTACTTGAAAAATTGGATGGAAGACCAAGCAGGAGATCTGCTTAGCGGCAATGTGAAATGCTTCACTCCTCCTTTACTTCGCCAAAAACCTGTATCTAAGTTAACAAAGGAACTTACTTCTTGCTCCAGTCACAGAAAATGTTGTTTTGATTTCTTGTTCATTGATGCATTCCTCCTCGTTCTTGTTATTCTTTGGTTTAGTTTTCTGATTGGAAGTATCATGATTGCAAAAAGAATTAAATTTAAAATGAAAATCTGAAGCAACAACATGAAGATCCCTGGCATCTTACCTTCAACTTCTAATCAGCTGAAAATAAGACAGCTTAGAGTTTGGAGCTATCCATCATATTAGTGTCTCCTGTGAATTAGACAGCAAGCTGGAAGAAAGGTCAAACAAATCACTTCTGATTACCATTAAAAGTAGAGTGGCAAATGGAAAAGAGTGGGCATTAATGACTGTTGTTTTAAGAACTGGAATTCTACAAGAAAGAGTAGATTCATGGAACATGCCTCTATTTAATTGACAAGGCAGCTCAAGATCAGCAGTGATAGCAAATAATATGGGAATCTGAGTGCTTGCAGAAAACTGAGGGGGTTTTTTAACCCTAATTTGGGGGTTCCCCCACCCCGTTAATTGTAACATCTGCACAAATATTGCAGAAAAGGAGAAAAGAAATACCAGAGGTTTTATAACAATTTGGGTTACCACAGAAGCCCCAAAGACCGGTAAATGCTGATGGTGTCTGGGTGTTGGAGGCTAGAAGGAGGCAAGGCAAGGATACCAGAAAGGATGTTGGTTGCCCCCCCCCTTTCTATGATGCAAGTCACAGACTCCCTAGCCCAGCTTTTGATTGTCAGATTTGGTGGGAAATTGGCTAATATTTGTCTGCAATGCTCCTGCATAAAAAACCATTTCTTATGATTTCTCCCTAGTCCTTCCAACACAAAAGCCTGGGACAGAACCATATAGGCAGGTACAGGATTACATCTTACTGGTGCCCTGCCTCAGTGGTATGTCTATTTCCCCCCCTTTTACTTTCTCCAATGTAAAGGAAACTGCTGCAATGGGAAAAAAAACCAAAAGCACCACAGCTGTATGCAAACACTACTTGCTACTCCCGATATTGGGATTTTAGAGTGCTCCTGGGAATACAACTGATCTCCAGAGATTACTTCTCCTGGAAAAAAAATGGCTGCTTTGGTAGTTGGGGGATGGAAACAGGAACTGCTCACTTAAAGGCAGGACTTTTTTTTGTAGAAGGAAGTCCTTTGCATATTAAGTCACAGAACCCCTGATGTAGCCAATCCTCCAAGGGTTTACAGAGCTTTTTAGTACAGAGGCCTACCCAACATAAGAAAAGAAAACTTTTTATTAAGAAAAAACTGGGAGGCCCTGATTAATGCAGCTAAATCAAACAATTCATCGCTTTTTTTGGCATACTATAAAATCCACTATTGAAAGTTTTCCCCTCAGAAGCTTCAAATCATATTACTGCTGCAGAGTGGGTGGAAACACTTTCAGAGGATATATTGCCTCTGAAGAGCCCTCTTGCCCCACCCTACGAGCGAAGTTGCTAGCAGAGGACATTCCATCCTGGGATCCTGTCCACCTGCGAGGAGGTGAAACTCCCTTTTAGGGAGGGTGAAAAAGCGGGGAAAGCCCCTGGGGGAGATTACATTAGGTCTGACCTACTTAAAGAGCATCGGGATTGGTGGGCCTCCAAACGTTGGCTTCCCTTTTTCACATATATAGACGAGACAGCAAACATGCCAGCCGACTGGGGCTGGGCGATTATTGTGCCCCATTTACAAAAGAGGGGGCCATGAACTCCCCTCGAAACTATAGGCCAATTAGTTTTGCTAAGTGCTATTAGCAAAACTGTATGCCTTACATCTGAGGGACAAAACTTACGGCCTGGATGGATTCTCAAGGCATTATTGCTGATGTTCAGGCTGCCTTCTGCCCTGGAAAGAATCTCACCTTGACCAGACCTTTGGTGCTGCAATTTTCTGGTTGATAAAATATTTGGCCACAAAGGGCTCCAGACTCTTTGCAGCCTTTGTCGACTTTTAAGGGCTGCCTTTGATCTGATACCCAGATCCAGGTTATGGGACAAGCTTGCAGATTCGTCTATCGACAGACGGCTGTTGTTGCTTATGGTTTAGCCTTTATAGTAACTCGGGCATCAGGATAAGATGCTCATCTCAAGGCCATCTAACCCCAACCAATTTTAGTGAACAAGGGTGTCAGACAGGGTTGTGTGCTCGCCCCCTTGCTTTTTCAATTTTCTACATAAAATTCACTTCTAAACCTCCTTTAATGATTTGGCTTTACATCCTCCCAAGCTCGCCGATCGGCATATTCCAGTTTCTAGCGTATGCTGACGACGTGCTTATACTATCCAGGACGCAGATTGGTATGCGAAAGGGCCCTTCGCCACCTAAACCCAGACCAGTCTGCAGGAAAAGTTGGAAATTAATCTAGATAAAAACCAAGGTTTTTAGTTTTCACCAAAACGATTCAAGGGCTCATTGCCTGGTTTTCTAAATGGCAAAACCCATTGAGCAAGTAAAAAATTATTAAATACTTGGGGGTGATTTTTTCATTATCAGGGAAAGCGTTTTGGCACATAAGAACTATGTTGCACAATCTGTGCAAAAGAACAGCTGATGCCATCTACCGTTTTTTTACATCTCCAAAGGGGCCAAATTCTTGCCTGCAGCACTAAGGCTGCATACTGCAAAAGACCAGGGTCCAGTTGCTCTATGGCGCTGAAAATTGCCCCTTACTCAACCACCAAGCCGTTGGAGATAGTACAAACTAAAACTCTTGCGCAAAGCTTCTGTCTGTTTCCCAGATGTGTGCCGAAACACTGCCATCAGGTTGGAAATCTGGCGTCCCCAAGCATCGAGACGTCAATGTGGTTAAAATACCCTTTGTTACTTTTCTGAGGGTTCTCTCAAAGCCAGGTGGCCTTCCCCATCTGATTTTTTTCCGACTCTTTTTGTGGGAACTTGGGAGAAAAAGGTGTCTAGATTATTTTTAGACTCTGTGATCTCTCCCCTGAGTCCCCTAGCAATGATGGAAACTGAGGGATGCGAAAGAAACTTTTTGCGCCTGAGGTTGGTTGAGCTTGAACTGAGATCTGCTAGAGCTAATCTTTCTGCGCACATTTTTCTTAGGGAAGCAAGCCGAAGTACTGTCCCCCAGCCAGGTATCTTTTTCAACATCACTATCCCAAAAAATATCGGATAGCTTTTCTCAAAAGCACGACTCAACGCACTTTTTTCTCTTCGGTGCTTTTTGGGACGTTTACGCTGGGTACCCATATCTGGAAAGATTGTGCCCCCTGTAATTGCAATGAGGTCGAAAACAAACTCTCCACATCGTTTTTGCGGTGGCCCTAATTACAACGACTTGAGGGCAAGATTAATCTCTCCAATTCTTGGGTCCTTGGCGGGCAGGCCGGAGGATGAGCAGATTTGCCTTCCTCCTGTCTGATGCTCATTCTGATGTTTTCATTTAAGATTGCCCGTTTCTGTTATGTTTGCTCAGTTGGAAAGGAGGGAAATTGAGAGTGTAAATCTTGCTTATGAGTTTTTAAACAATATGTGCAATAGTTGGTGTTTAGGAATTTTTGTGTAAGAGGTGATGGGGTTTTGTTTTTTTATGATTTTTGTTTTTGTTTGTATTAAGCTGGTCGGATGACCGTGAATAAAGTACTACTACTACTACAGAGCCTACTGTAAGCTCCAGGAGGATTGGCTACATCAGGGGTGTGTGGCCCTAATATGCAAAGAAGTTCCTACTACAAAACCCCCCCCCCTGCTTAAAGGTATATGCACTTACATACCTCACACAGTGATTGTAACATTTTCATGCATCTGAAGAAGTAAGCGCTAACTAAAGTATATATTAAATTTTTCATTCGTCTGTAAGGTGCTTCTGCATAATTTTTGTACAACAGATTTAACATGGTTTTTGGATTTAGATTCAGGTGGTCCTGAAGTATTGGTTCTGAAGCATCAGAACAAAATTTTGGGTCCAGTGGGCACCTTTAAGACAAAACAAAGTTTTTGTTCTGGGTATAAGCTTTTTGTTTTGCATGCATACTTTCAGATACAATTTTAAAACAAAAGTCACCAACCAGTAATGGGTCTTAAAGGTACCACTGAAACTTTTGTTTGTGATTTTGGATTGATGCTCAGACTGGCCAGTGTAATCCTAAGAAGAGTTTACACACTTCTAAATTCATTGAAGCCAAGCCAGTAAAAATAACAAATAATATCAAAACTAATGAAACAATAATGAAAAACATCTATAACAAGATTAAAAAGCTGCAAGCCAGTTTCACAAAAAGTTCCCTGCCTTAACATAGCCCTGTGGAAGGGCAGAAAAACACAGAGGTTTTCCTCAAGTCCCACACTGAGCCTTCTTTTGTGGCTACTTTTTTAGACCACAAAAACTGTTTCCATTGTGATCAGACATCTAAAAAAGTATTAATGATTATGTTTTTACAAGGCTCAATTTGTTTTGCTTGTCCCCCCCCCCCCCCCACTTTTTCTATGATTTTTCATTGACTCATCCATGTAAGCAGGAGTCATGTCAAATGGGATATTCTTTGCAATACCATTAACAACTTTATGACTGATATCAGTCATTCATATGGAAGGTGAAAATAATGACAAAGATATTCTGTTTTCATTGGCAGTCAAGTCATATGCAAAGGCTTGTGCTGCTGGAAAAAAAGAAGGATCTGGCACTTGAATTGGATAAGGCCAGCTGTTTGTCATATATTCTATTTTCTGACTACTACTGCTCCTAGCTTGTAGTGGTGGGGGACAAAGGGGCCATACAAGCTGATAGTTTTCCAGCACTGCTCACCAAATGCTAGGAAAATGTTGAGGGTAGTGTCCTGGGGAGAGTGGGTATTTTATTTTTGGATGGCTGAGGTGTCCACTTTTAGGTGTCTCTCAAAATAATTTTCCCCTCAGTCTCACTGGTAAAAAAGGACATGGAAAAATTTCCTGCAGTGTTTGTTTATGAAGACTATTTTTCAGACCATTTTTTTTCTACTGCTGCACAATTTTCTCATTGGGGCCCAAGAATGGGAGGGGATTAGGGCCCAAGAATGGGGGGGATTGGGGCCAAGAAGGGGGGTTTTACCTGCCAATGGTAGGCAAAATGGCAAGCCTATGCTTTACCAAGGATAGAGGGACTCTCAATGCCTGTCCAAAACAAAAATATA